>NW_019396051.1:62997-104515 GCF_000591075.1 Eurytemora carolleeae
AAAATAATGATCTTCTGTATCCCTTTGTTCTCATGCCCCTTAGCATTTTCACCACATGGTCAAATTTCTCTTTAATATATATTTCATACTAAACTAAACTTGGGTTCAATCAACACATCTTCAGTTCTGTCAGATTATTTTCAGAAAAGCTCGGCACATTTTTTAAACTTTGATCTGTTATTTAGTTTGTTCGAAATCATTACGTTTAAAAGGATGGTCGGTTCGTTCGTAAATTATGGTGTTCACATAATATTCTTAAAGACTTTTCAATTCGACATAGAATCTGAGAAATTTGTTTTCGTCACGATATTGTTATAAATGAATGATTTAACACATTTAACAATTTCTATGGTGTGTGTAATCTTCAGATTATTTACTCAATAAACTGTTAATTTCTAAGATAGTAATAAATAAATTTATTTAACATATAAACATAAAATTATCTCCCTATAGCATTTTAGTTTTAGAAGGCGAATATGTTTAAAATGTTACCTTTCAATAACATTAATGAACATTTGGGAACATAAATATTATGTGTATCATTAAATTACGTAATGTAAAAACGTTATTGTAACGCTAGAGTTTGACGTTAATGTGCCCTGAAATTAACGTTATTTAACGTACGGGAACGTTATTTGGCATGATTGACGTTATTTTGAGGAGTAGGTTACGTTTCTAAATTTAGAGTTAAAAGTTTATATTTTAACTGCAATATATTTATTTTAAGATATATGAGACAGACTAACCGTTCAACGATGATTTGTAGATTATAATTGTGTGTTGGCTGGAGAACTCATGAAAGATTTTATATTTAGTTGCGACACATTCTCCACCAGTGTTAGATATTTATCAGTTTCTCATGGTTTCCTGATCCTACAGGAGAGCTAGACTCAGTTCTATGGCGGAGAAAGTTAAAAAATGAGAAGATTTCTTTATCTCTTACTGCTTCATTCCTCATTCCTCATTTTTCATTCCTCATTCCTCATCTTAGAAGTACTAAGATACACATTACATAAAATCTTTAGGATATCACGACTATACAACCTCTCTTATCTTATCCATGAGCTATCTGTGTATTACGTTGGACATTTATCCGAAAAAGTTGTTTGTTCGTTGGCGTAAAAAACATGCTAAATGTTTCAGGGTTTGGTTGGAGAGGAGAGCTCCAACGTACAACCTGAAGATTCCGAAGATCAAAGTATTAAAAAATATACAGAGATTCGTGAACCCAATCACATCCCTGGTTCAAGGGATTCAAAACAAATCGACAGGACGGATTCTCTTCTCTCCGGGTTTAATTTAAGAGACGGAGAACTATCGTTTCCTCTCCATGAACCTACTGGAGAGAAAACGAGGAAAACCTATGATTTTACGAAAACATTTCACGTTGGGTTGTCCTGTCATGATATTCAAGCAACTCAAGGCGCAACCAAGTCAGGGGTTTATCTCATCCATCCTGCAAACCTTGCTCAGGGTCCCTGGAAGGTATACTGTGATCTAGAGACTGAAGGGGGAGGTTGGATGGTTTTCCAGGTGAGAGATGATGTTGAACCTCATGAGAACTTTATGCGGGGATGGGAGGATTACAAGGTAGGGTTCGGAGACTTTGATCGAGAGTTTTGGCTTGGAAACATTCTTATCTGGGCGCTCACAAACCTGGATAATTCCACCTTCTACGAGTTGTCGATAGATCTGGAGGATTGGTCCGGGAACAGAAGGTTTGCAAGATACAGATCCTTCAGGATGGGAAGCGAGAGAGACGCGTTCCGTCTCTATCATCAGAACCTGTACTACGGGAACGCCGGTGACTCCATGTACAGCCACAACGGTCTACCCTTCTCAACCTTCGACGTGGACAACGATAACAGGGATGGGGAGTTCTCCGAGAGAAGTTGTGCTAGATTGTATAAGGTACAGGGTGTCCCACGAAACATGACAATAGCAAGACGACTTGAAAGTCGTCTTTGATATATGAATTTATTTGTGACATTTAGTCTTCTATCTACTTTAACATGTATGATTCTTGAAACAATTATTACATAATTCTCCTAGTCCTGGCACTTCCAAAAAGTGGTCTGCGTTTTTTGTGCTTTCAATATTACCGGAGATATAAAGAGTTTGGTTCAGATTTCAATTTTGTTAAATAAAAGCAAAATTGTCGAAATCTGAACGAAATTCTTTATATGTCGGGCAATATTGAAAGCACAAAAAAAGGCAGACCACATTTTGGAAATGGCAGGACTAGGGGAATTTTGTGATTATTATCTCTAGAAATTTACTTCTAAAATTAGGTTGACAAATAAACACAGCAAATTATATCAAAAATCAAGACGACATTCAAGTCCTCTTGCATACTGTCATGTTTCGTGGGACACCCTTTGTAAATGCATAAGTCATCAGAAAAGTATAGAATAAATGTCGTTTTTCTTCTTCTTTTAATTGGAAATATCTCTGAGGATTTCGTAATTTGGAAGTGATTTCATCGATATAAAGGGTGTTCCACAAAACATGACAGTTGGTGAATAGTTTTGAATGTCTTTTTCCATATACTGTATTGGATATTAAACACTTTTTTCTGTTAATTTCGTTGATTTTACTCAAATATATTAACTTTGAAATCAGTTTTATTATGATATGGATGTCGTGTTCTTTGGTATCAAATAACTTAATATAGAAATCTTGGAAGAAGACATTCACCAACTGTCATGTTTCGTGAGACACCCTGTATGTATAAGAGCAGGGAACTCTTGTATTGTGATCAATGCTTGATCTTTATCTTTTGTTAATCTACAGATTAATTTAATCTACTGATTGATTTAATCTACAGATTAGTTTAATCTAAAGATTATGGGTATACAACACATAAGTTCCCAGCTCAGGGCATATTTTAAAAAAAATCCGAAACAAATTACAAAATCTCAGGCGACATTTAGTTGCAAAAAGTTACAGTTGTAGGAAAATATATTTCAACCCTTATCTTCTCTTGTTTTTAAAAAAAAAATTTAATTATGACCCAAAAACAATTTAAATGTTTCAGTTCTTTAGATATATTTTTCTAAATTTTACAATTTCAGCTTCTGGTTTTAATTTTAATTAACATAATTACGAAAGTCATTGTGAACTGAAAAGTCACATGAAATTAACTGGAAATGCTTAAATATGTTAAACTATCTTAATGAAAATACAGAGTGTCCCACGAAACATGAAAGTTGCAAGACAAATTGATTGGCGTCTTTGGTCTTTGAAACGGTTTGCTGCCTTTATTCGTAAACCTAATTTTAGAAGTAAAATTCTCGAGTTAATTATCATAAAACACCCCGTGTTTTGACATTTCCAAAATGTGGTCTGCCTTTTTTTCAATATTACCGGAAATATGAAGAATTTCGTTCAAATTTCGACAATTTTGGTTTTACTTAATCTAAGTAAAATATGAACGAAATTCTTAATATCTCCGGTAATATTGACAAAACAAAAAAGGCAGATCACATTTTGGAAATGGCAGGAATAGGAGAATTTTGTGGTTATTGTATCAAGAATCATAGATTAAAAGTAGATTGACGACACGTGTCACAAATAAATTCATAGTTCTAAGACGACTTTCATATCGTCTTCCTACTGTCATGTTTCGTGGGACACCATGTAATTAACCAAGGACAGAGGGATAGATTTATATTTTGCTGACATTTTAGAAACTAGTTTTATTGTTTATAAGCAAGTCTAAGTGTTCCTGAGCAGTGTAGGTTGGCAGTAACTAGGGTTTCCAATTTAGACCCGGAAAAACCTTATTTCCCTGAAGCTGTTTAGAGCTTGGTTTTGAAAAAGGTTTTCTTAATTCGGTTGAGAAAGGTTTCGCGTTAATATCCGAAAGTTTCCATGGTTTATAATTTTTGACAGCTTGAGGATAGTAAGGTCTTTACGGGTCCAAATTAATTCGAAAAAAATGGAGAAGCTACTTAGTTGGACCTGAGCAATTACTGTTTATGAAATGTAGGTTGTTTACGATAAAACCCTCATACGTCATAGCAGAATGCAAACAAAACATTTCCTCCTCTCATTAGTTCTATGAGTGCAAAGCCACCCTAAAATATTTTAAGTTTTAAATATCCCAGGGTGGTTGGTGGTATGGTAACTGTCATGATGCGAACCTGAACGGTTGGTATTTGGGAGGATCCCATCGATCCTTTGCTGATGGGATAAACTGGTATACCTGGACCGGATACAACTACAGGTATTACAACCTAAATCCTCTTCGTTCTATACATATACCAAGTGATGGGACATAGCTTGGTTTATTTTTTCAGGATTTAGGACTTTTAAAAGGCAACACACAATTACTGTGAACTTCCAAGATTTCAAAACTGTATTTTGTAAAAGTTTACTTTTATAAAACTTGGCAACACTTTTAGCCTACAAGAAAATAATAGATAATAATTAACCGAGCTATGTCCTATATAAGTTTAGTTTTAAATACATATAAGACATCTCAGCATTATTAAACAGTATTAGAAACTCCCACAAAATAGCGGACCACGACCTTTTTCAAACACTTTTATTCACATAATTCGGTATGGGAACTTACATATCCATTAACCCTAATAACCAGGGGGTTAACGGTTTGAAATTGTATTTTTTCCCCCCAAGCAGCTTTATGTATCCCAATATAAAATATTAATCAATATTTTATTCCCTCGTTACTTTTTATGTATTTCTAGAAGCTTAAAAAATGTACATATTATTTGTGCACTATAATTTTACAAAGGCAACTTAGAAAATGTTATATATAATTTAGCATTATTTTTGATTACTTTCAGCTTAAAGAAAACAGTAATGAAGCTCCGACCTCAGATCAACGGACCTATTGATGTAGGATACGGGAACTATATTCTCTCCGTCCCTGTGGATAAAGACGGACGGAGAAAGACGAGTCGGAGCGAAGAGGAGGAGGAGGGAAGCGGGGCTGAGTATATGGAGGAGAAACCAAGGCAGAGTAGAGAGAGTAGGAGGATGGATGGCAAATATGATGTATCCGAACTCCTCTCATCAACAAACACGTTAACCAACCCTAGTCGGAGAAAAAACCGCTCAGAACTTTGATATTAATGTGTTCAGTGCATGTAACACAACTATGTCAAGTAGAAGGGGGGTTGTGTGGGCATGCAAAGAGAACTATGAAAAACAGAAGAGACTGTTAGCTTTATACTTCAGTTGTACTTTCCATTAACAATATGACTTCAGTTACATTTGTAAATCTCTATTTGTTTTTAATTATCATGAAGTATTTTTTTGGTTGAGAATACACAATATACATCTGAATTAATAAAAATTGCATTCGTTTGTTAATAGACGTTTTAAAACTCAATTTCTAGGGATCTAAATGGTGCGTATATAGGAATCAATAGCAAGATTTCCTGTAGGACTTTTAGAAAATAAAAATTAAGATCTTGCATCACCTCTAACAGGTCGAAGAAAGAGAAAATAAGTAAAGAATTGATGGTAAATGTATTAGCCCTGTTTTCCCATGCCCCCCTCCCCCCTTCCCGTAATACATAGTTAATATTTCGCAATGATATCTTTTAATGACATTTTACTCCCACACCAAGCTGGATTCAACGGCTGAAGTGAGTCCATGTAGTTTAAAATTACCCTCCAAAGATAATCAAATTAAATTAACTAAGTTCAACCCTGCTTTCAAATTAAAAAAAAAAATATTGTGATAAACGCGCATCAATTCCTAAATATTAGAAAGGTTACAGAGCAACAGAAAGATATAAAATAACGATAGAAAAGTACTGTCAAACTGGATTTTCTTAAGACTGTTATTTATTCAGTTAAACTTGCAGAACCACAGCATACGAGCTCTCAATTAAACCGATCTAGAATAGTTAATTCCGTCCAAATCTCGAGTAAATTACCAAAAGAAAACTTAAAAATAAAAAAAAATCATATTTAATCCGATTAAAATATCGGTTTGTGGCTCCAAACAAATTTTAGATTTGGGGGAGCCCCATGATAAGCCTGATAAAATTATTATCAAAAATTATCTTCATAGTCTATACAATGGCATAAATGTAATACTACTTTTTAAATTAAAAAGTTTACGCAGTGGATATCGAATTCCGTCACTTAATAACTTTTAATAACTTTTAATAACATACAAATTATTAAAGGATAATAAAAAAACGAAGACATTATTTTCTTTCATATATTTGGATACAAAATAAACAGAAAATAGTAATAAACAAAAAACGCCAATAAATTGGTTCCCATTTGGAATTCAACTAATTAATCTGCTACATTACCAATTTTCGCGTCTTGTTACATAATGAAGTGAAAGTTGAGACGGGTTTAATGCGGAAAATCAGACGCGAGCAAAAATATAATATTTGTATTGAAATAAAGTTTTGCTTTGCAAATGAGAAGACTGAGGACTAATGATAACTATTATATTTTGACTCGAAATCTAACATAAAGGCGTTATCTAACAAGCTTAGACTTGCATTAAAACCATCTATTGGAAGAATATATTTGACCAGTCTGTTGCATCTTATATCTTTGTATTTTATTAATTTACAATAATGTTTTAGACGACTGTCTCTTTACAGTTGTACATAAAGGCTAGAATGCCCCGTTTGATTCCAGAGAAACCCAAAATTAGCTCGAAAATCACTACTTATCAGATCACAGGATCATTTGAATATATCGTCAAGGTTGGGATCTACTATATCAGGTTTAAACTGTGAATCGTCAAGGTTGTGGGCTGGTCCCGTGAGCAGATATTCTTCGCTCAGGGTTTGGGCTGGGACAGGCTCCAGTTCAAGTGTTTCGGAAGACGGAGCTAAGCTCTCACTCACTATAGAAGTCAATGGCACTGGGGGTTGCGCAGAATCCGAATTATCGACTCCGTCACTCACAGCCTCTTCCGGAACCTGCAAGGACGGTTCAAGAGGATTCTCCGAAAACTGTTCCGGATCAGGTTCCTTCTCACTAGAGTCAATATACGGAGGGTTTAGCTCAGCATTAGTGTTTAAAGACTCAGTCACGGGTGCCATTGATTGAACAAGAGGTTCAGATCGAACCTGCTTCTTGGGATCCTTATCACTCGACTCCGGATCTCCTTCACCCTCAGAGTCAGACAGAGTCTCTTTAACCCACGGAGGTTTCACCTGAAAATAACATAATCATTGAATAATCCAGAAGAAATTACTTTGTCGCTATAAATTTTTCACATCGGTCAAATTTCCGAAAAGGATTTTTTTAAATACTATTTTTCCATCATTAACTGTGACGCATATTAAGACCAAAGTACTAGTTTGAATGAAAAATAATTTTGATGAGTTTACCTGAGCTGTGGTGTTTGCACTCTTCTCCGAGTCCTCTCCAAGATCTTCAAGAGCTGGAACCGGAGCTCCTTCTCCTTCCAGACCACCCAAACCACCTTCCTGAACTCCATCCATCCTATCCTGCTCTTCGGATACTACATCAACACCCAACAATTCTGCTTGTTCAACTCCAACCAAACCTTCAGGGATTCCTTCCCCTTGGACCCCTACTACCTCTTGACCTCCTTGAACTACATCAAGTCCCTCCTGAACTCCAGCAAGACCCTCCTGCAAAGCTTCTTGGACCACATCCTGTCCTAAATGTACTTCATTTAGCTCCCCTTGCAGCATATTGAGACCTCCTTCCATAGCATTCTGAACAACTTCACCGACAATAGCATTAATGTTTTCTTGTGTGTTCTGTCCTACTCCAGGTACTGCTGTTCCTAATTCTCCAGGAACTCCAGGTACTTCAGTCTGAGTTGGATTTCCGTTTTCTGTAATAGGTTTGGGAACCCTCGGAACAGGAACTATTTCAATTACTGGTTTTGTCCGTATAGCAGCCGAGGTTGCCTCCTCTATCTCCTCGTCTGTTAACAACTTCTTAGGTCGTCCTCGCTTCTTCGGTGGTAGTTCGAGGTCGTCATGGTACCGTAGTCTGTCGTCATCTTCCTCTTCTTCGTCTTCCAGCTCTTCATCCATTAGTTCCTCTTCTTCCTCTTCTATCAAATCATCGTTCTCCTCGATTTTTGCCACTTCATCCTCCGGAGGGGGTTCGAAGTCGTCATCGTCGCTGCTGGCCCCGTGTCCTGGAATAATAGTGTTGCATGAATGGGATTAATCAGAACTACAAATTTAATTTCGATAATATAATAACGACTAAGAAACCATGCTTACATAAAGATTCAAGAAAAAGAGGAACAGTTTTCTCTTTTTCAGAGGACAAATAATAATAAAATATTACCTAATTTATCATCCTCGTCACTTCCATCCATGAAATGTGTCATTATTCTTCGAACTTTCCTTTTCCGGCCAGATCTGAGGACTTCCACCTCCAGTTCCTCCTCCAACATCTCCTGCGTGATCACCGGCTCCTTCCTCTTCCTCGGCTTCCGGGGTTTCTTCTCTGTCGGAGGTTTCTCTGGTTTAGGTTGTCTAGGTTTCCCGAACTCTTGGGCTTGCTCCTTCTCAAACTGTTCCAGGATACTGTCGAGGTTGTTTTCTTGGCTTTCAAACTCCTGTAAGATGGGGTTCTGCAAATTGTTAGTTTAGTAAAGGAATCAGCCGCGCTTCAAGATCACTGCTACGTCTACAGATTAGGATTCATCCTTGAGACGTTGAAATGCTCTTAAACCTTGGCATAATTCCGTTCTCGCCGATTTCAGGTGAGAGTCCGTTCATTTATTATCAATATCTTGTTTGTGACACTTTATAAAAGGGACTGTACACGTTTATTTGAAGTTTAGTGTTTTGATCAATTCTCAACGGTAACCTTTAAATCTTTTGTTTTGATGATCGACGGCGGTAATAGAAATCCGTATTTTTCTTGCAAACAAAATATTTGCAACCTTTACCGGGAAAGTGGAGTGTACCCTAGGAATTCCATTCAAATGACTCAAATATTCTTATCAAACACAGTTGGACTTTTATTTTCTCCAGATCCCGGTCCCCGAAAAATAAAAATAATATATTCTTAATGTCGTTTCTGCGGACAAAATAAAGATAACTTAGTCAGTCTTGATCAGTCAAAGGTTTTACGATGTGAATTGTTAATGCCAATCTACAAATGGAGACTCACTTCAAATAACGTTAGTCCCTTTTTTAAATACAAATAAATTAACAGCTGAAGTGGCTTCTTGTAAAATGATAAATTCAAAAGAAAAACTCATTTTCTAATTCCCAAACTCAGTTATGTATATTTCCCCCAATGATAATAAATCCCACAACAATAAGCTTGAATGACTAACCTGGAAAAATGACGGCCGTTTCCGTTGCCGGCCAGACCTCGTCTGCTCTCTCTCAGGTGGCATAATTTCAGCTTCCGGCTCCCAATCACTCTCCTCAGAATCTGAATCGTCATCTCCTCGACCCTGAAATTTCAGTACATAAAGACACAGTACATATAGTCACAGTACATATAGACACCGTACATATAGACACAGTACATATAGACACAGTACATATAGACACAGTACATATAGACACAGTACATATAGACACAGTACATATAGACACAGTACATATAGACACAGTACTTATACACCGCACAGTACATGCGAACCCACTAGAATACAATACATATATATCTAGTACCTACCAGTACATACCAGTACATGCACACACATTAGAAAACAATATATATAGAAACAGTACATACAGACACGGTAGAAACCAGAACATAGAGAAACAGTAGAAAACATTACATCTAGACACAGTAGAAAACATTACATAGAGACAAAGTAGAAAACAGTAGATACGGACATAGTAGAAAACAGTTCCTACAGATACAATTGAGCTCGGTACATACAGATAAAGTAGAAAAGAATACATAGAGACACGGTGGAAAACAGTACATACGGATACAGTAAAGTGAAGTACATCCTGACATTATATATAACAGTACATCCAAACACAGTAAAAACAGTACATACAAACACAATAAGAACAGAACATACATTCACAGTAAAAACAGTAAATACAGTCACAGTAAATAAAGACACATTAAATAACAGTACGCAAAGACGAAATAAAAAATAGGAAAAAGAAATACGGTCGGAAAAGATTTTCACCTTTTCTTTCTTGATTTTAAGCATAATTGGTTTTGTTTTCTTTCTGTATCCTTCCTCGAAATCTGAATCCTCATCAGTAGTGTCCTAAATCACCAACATAAATATTTATCTTTAAATCATCATCTTAGTTTATTTTGTCATCTCATTCTCATATAGCCGTTATTAATATGAGTAATATAATAATAATAATAATAATAATACAATAAGTTTATTTTTTGCGTACAATATTTTTACTTGAGTTATTCAAAAATGAGTTAAACAAAAAATCTACCAATAATTTTACATAGAAATATAGCTTTACAACCTGATATGCAAGATTTATGATAGTTCAAACTATGACTATTTGCTCTAAAAAAATACTAGTAAATAAAAATCTAAAACGTCAGGTTCGAGATTGAGGTGAATCAGTTCTTTTTTTGAGACAGATAACTTATTTGAAAATACCTTGTCTGGGTCTGGTCCATCGTCATCTCTTGGGAGCTTCCTAATCCCGAGTTCGTTCATCTCCTCGGCCTCCTTCTGCAACTCGTCCTTCTCCATGGCATCGATCTTTAAACAATAAGAATAATAATGGTAATCTGGGGAAAACTTTTTAACTATGTTTCTGCTTTAGAGTTGCGATGGAGGAAAAAAACATCGCCGGGAAATTTACTTGAAGGAAAATAATTTTATATCCATTGCAAAGTGATTTTATTTTTTCTTCAAGTGTTTTTAATTCTCCACGGTCAACGCCGGGCACATCAGCTATTCTAGTATAAATCTTCACCTTTTTCCATTCATCGCTAATCCACTTGGCTATCTGAGCGAAAGACCAATCTGGATGATCAACAACAACATCACGCCGTTTTCTTGTAGACCAGAGTAAGTAGGCAGTCCACCTGGGCATACCCTTCCCTCCCTTACCCTTCCTCTTACCCTGAACCAAGGTAATAGGGTTAAACAAATAATAATAAATTAAACAATCTTAACAGTATTGTAAACCTTCATTCCAAATATCACTAGAGTAAAAGAAAAAAGTGCGATTAACAACTCAACAAAACTTTAAAATGCTTGCTTTAATAATCCACAAGTCGTTATGAACAAAGTTTCAGTTAGGAAAGGTTGTGATCTCTATTTTAAATACTTGGGTAAAGACTTTAAATTTAGATGATTATTCCAAGGACAGAAGTGTTTTACCCTCTCGTCATCATCATCGTCATCGTCGTCGTCGTCGCTATCGTCTTCTTCACTGGACTCATTTCTAGACTGTAAAGACGGCCTCCCTCGACCTCTACCTTTGCCAGGAGGCCGGCCTCGTGTCACCTTTGCAGCCTCCGCTTGCTGTTTTTTAACATGACTTTTCCAATGTGTCACCATATCATTTCCATCACTGAAACTTTCCTTACAAAGATCACAAATGAAAGCTCCGTCTCTATACTGGAAAGAAGGTCTCTGTCCCGGCGCTTGACTAGGTCGAGCCCCAGGGCTGGTCAACTTGATAGTTCCAGGAGTACCTCGTCCTCGACCAAACTTGGCATCACGTAGTCTTCGCTCCCGCTCCTCTCTCTGCTTCTTGGCGAGCATTATCCTCTGCTGCTCCTCTCTCATTCTCCTCATCTTCTTCTCCTTCTCCTCCTTGTCGTATTTATCCGGATCGTTGATGCTGTGAACCGTCTTGAGATGTTCATAGATCTCAGCTTTGTACCAGTAGCTGGCTAGGCATAGCCTGCAGGTTAACCCGTCATCTTCATCATCAAGGATCTAAATAGAAATGGTAGAATAAAAATGTAAAAATTAATCTAATGGGGCGAGGGTTTTACAATTGTCATTTGGTTTTCTCGAAATGTATGTTTGGGATCCTTACTTTCTCAACTTAATAAATCCAGATCCAGAAATTGAAAAAAGCAAATATAATTGATTATTTCTTGAGCCAGCAATTATTTGCTGATTGTTTTAATATAATTTACTTGATAATGAAATATCTCTTTGAAGAGACGGAAGATTATTTAAGCTCTGTTCACATTGTCTCAAATACAGTAATAATAGATATATTCTATCCGTGGTGCCAGAAAGTGAGGGGGGGGGGGGGAGGCTCACAACACTGAACTTTTTCAAGGAGGATCCAGAAGTAACTTCCATATCCAAAAAAAAACTTATTTTTCATGAGTTAATATCTAGATTATAAAAACAAAAAAATATCTTACCGTAAGCCTGGGCATGACCTGCTGCCTATTATAATTGCTTGATCTTTGATACGGTTTCCTTTGTCCCTGAACCCCGGCTCCCGGTGTACTCTTGGTCGCTGTTATTAAAGGTTTAGTATCTTGAGAGTTGGAGACATTAGGATCAGTAGTTACTCCAGGCTCCTGCTTTACTATAGGTTCCTGTTTAGGGATACTCTCTTCAAATATCTTCTGCTCTTGCATTGCCTGCGCCACAATATCCTTTCGCCGCTCCGCCGGGGATTGAACATGGCGGGTAATTGCCTGGGAGGTGTGAGCAAGCTGTCCTGCCTCATTTACTCGGCTACAATATAAATAAATGAGTATTTGAGTAAAAAAGGATTTTTCCATAAAACGCCTTTTTATTCAGATAGTTATAATTGGGATCAAACATAGACCTCAATTTAAATCAGTCACAATATTAAAATGTTTTTGATAACTAAACTTTTTAACAAAAGTTTACTATTTAAGACAAATAAATAGGAGAATAACAACCTCAAATCAACATTTCAAACACATTGTTGTAATTTTTAAAGAACTTCTTTCATCGATAAATATCTTTTAAACAATTGAACATATCTTTATTATATTAACATTTTTCCCACTTGATGTCAACGAACTCAAATTAGACCTTTTAACTAGAAACCTTTACTAGATTCTGCAGAGTTACCCGAAAATAATAATACAAATTTGAGACAAATCGTTTAGGGGGTTCGTTCGGACACTACTTTATATATATAGATATAGACCTGGATTGGCTTGTGACTATAGGTTGCCTGGAGATCTGTCCTCCCTGGTCGTTAACGACAAAGTTCTGCTCCTGTGCCACCACAGTGCCGAGCTGAGGTATCTTGTAGCTGATGGGCTGCTGCTGGTGCTCGTTCTGCTGGTACACGATCACGTGGACGGGATCGCTACCGGCGATGGTTGTGTGAGGTTGGCCAAGGTTTAGAGCATGCTGATGCATTGTCACATCCTGTACAAATGAACATTACATCTCATAACATGGGATACTTTGCAGAAAAACTTAATTCGAGTATTTTCAATTTTTCATGTCTATATTAAAGATTTAGATTTAAATTTTATAGAAAGTTTCCATTAAAAGGTACATGAATCTTTAAGCAGAAAAAATGTGTAATATCGATGAAAAAAAATCCGCGGAGACGTGTACTCCTTGATGACCGTACCTGAGAATGCGTAACCTGTGCGTATGTATATTGAGGTACTAAAGCGGGCCGGGGAACTATCGGCTGATCCGTCGCCTATAATACAATTCTGTTTCTTAAACATTTTGTACTCAAGTACAAATGCAATCATTTCAAACTTTTTTCAATAACTGCTGGTAAATGGGTCAACTTCTAAAACCAAATTAAAAATCCGCTGCAAATTCTTTCCAAAATAATGCGACCCACAAATTATTAAATTTACAAAAAAATTCCGAATAACAAATGAATAACCTGAAACCCTGCAGCCATCAACATATTGTCAAGTAGATTAAGGTTCGGACCACCCCCCAGCCCTGCGTAATGAGGGTGGTTAGGATTCATCCTGCTCAGTTTATCTGAAATTAATTAAAGTTTAAATAAAATTATTAATTAAGTTACGTGAAGTACTGAAGTACGAATTGGTTTGTTATTAAAATACTCTTAAATTTGGGGTTTGTTAGTCACCAATGTCAAAGTACAGTAAAAAATCAGACCTAGCAAACCCCAACTAGTTTCAACTTCCAATTACAAAACTTTACGCATTTGAAACACAAATTCGAAAATTATTTTGAATCTTATTTTCCGTCTGGAACAACTTTATTATGCAAAAAAGTGATAAATTAGTTGAAAAGGGGTGGTTTCCGAAAAGGCAAAATTTTAAAGTTGAAACTGTGCAAACGCTGCCTTAGTTTGCAGGCTTGCCGCAGCCCAACACACTGTATTTGGGGGTTTCTAGGTCCGGGAATTCCAATGAAAATCAAACGCTTCACTTAATCATCTTATTTCATCCAGTTCCATTATATAAATGTATTATAAAATCACTGCATAACAATCTAGAAATACCAAACTTCGCGACGCATTCACAATTTGCACGAATAATTGCATGCTAGCGTCAAAATTTGCATTTTATTTTAGAAATGTTATATTGCTTCTTCACTCTCGCCATTGCTTTTGCGTGACTGGCTGGGTATACCTGGCCCCTGCCTTACTCCTGCTACAGATAAAGCCGAATCAATCGTACCGGACCGCTGCTCTAGTCCCGGCTAATCTTAAGGAACCGGTTTGACTTTCTGGTGTTTGTGTGTGTGAAGTGTGTGTTCGTGCGGACACGATTTAGAATTCCAGTTTAAGTTTGAGTTCTATTGTGAACTTTGTGCACAATCGTACATTTATTCACATTTTACACGTAAAAATATCAAACTCCTATTCCTCCTATTATTAAAGTCAATAGAAAAATGTTTAATAAGTTGAGTTAAGTTGTATTGTGAATTTGGCTCCACCCTGAAACACATGGAAATTTTATTGCATCAGAAATGTATGTAATATTAAAATTTGGTATATTCCTAGTATACGATTTTTGGACCCCCCCGTGCNGACACAATAATTATTTTTTGCAGTATCCCGGGTCCGGGTAATTTCCTAATATACGATTTTTAGATTGGTGATTTAAACAAATTCTCTTCTCCTTAGAGTGCAGTGGTTTTATTGCATTCACTCTCTTGAATAATTATAATATTTATCGATTTCAGAAATAAAAATGTCCGATCATAGTATAACTCGGTTCTCAGATCGAGCAGACAAAGCTGAGAAGGAAATCCAGGAGCTCACCAGGATATTTGGGAACCTGGAGAAAAGTAGACCCGAACCCAACCTTGCTGCTCTTCTAGAGGAGAATAGAGTTCTCAAAGAAAGACTCAGTGCCCTAGAATCTAAAACTGACGGTAAATTTTTAATTGAGTTTTCTTGTTTTTAAAATTATGGTTTTCGGAAAGTTTTATCATTGATTATGTGAAAAGGACATGAATCATTATTTAAGAATTTATGTTTAAGAAACATATATACTTTGTTAAGAGAAAATATTTTTCGGAATGTTGGTTCATAATTGCAGTTTTTCAGTTTTTTAAAGAAAGTTACAATTTGTTCATCAGTAAGGTTTTTTTTTTTGCTTTTTACGGTTTTCTTTAAGAATATATTGTCTCTGAAATGTTGCTACCTTTCCTGGTATTTGATTTCTGTCCAATTTTCATTAATAGGCGTAAATGGAAATGACAAGAAAAGATGTATTCATGACATTAATTTTCTTTCAGTTTCAAAGAAATATTGACGTATTTCCCAAACTAACTTTTAAAATCTGTAGATTAATTATTTAAAATTGATTTTAGGTTCAGAAGTCCCAAATGCTGGTTCAGGAGAAGGAGATGAGGATGAGGTGAACCCCTGGGACGTAAAGGCCAGCTCTGACAAGGGAATAGACTACCAGAAGCTGATTGTCAAGTTTGGTAGTTCTCCAATAGACTCAGATCTCCTAGCTAGGTTTGAAACCTTGATCAAGAAACCTGCTCATCATCTGCTCCGGAGAGGGATGTTTTTCTCCCACAGAGATTTCAACACAATCCTGGACGAGTTTGAGAAGGGGAACAAGTTCTTCCTGTATACAGGACGAGGACCAAGCAGTGAAGCGATGCATCTCGGTCATCTTATTCCTTTCATGTTCACAAAATGGCTCCAGGTAATCATTCTTTAACCTATATATACCTTGGTTTTCTGTAGCCTATAGACGTATTATCGGCTGAACTGATCGGGCCAATTTTTTTGTTGGACCTCACATGACCCCATGGATGGTTTATGAAAGATCAGAATTTGAATAATTTGTCTTGAAAATCTTTTTTTTTCAAAATTCACGAAAAAAAATCTATTAAAGAGCAAAAATTAAAAGTTAAAATCGAAGATGGCCGCGAAGCGCTCTGGATGTCTAGTAGATGATATTATTATTCAATGCGGAAATCTTGCCATGAATTTTATTTTTGGTCAACAAAATGCTGACTTGAAATGTATATTGTTTAAGGCTGATTCACATTCTTAAAACTTCTTGCTTTAGGACGTATTCGATGTCCCACTTGTAATACAGTTGACGGACGACGAGAAGTTTCTCTGGAAGGATTTAAAGATGGACGAATGCCAGAGGTTGGGTTGGGAAAACCTCAAGGATATAATTGCTCTGGGTTTCGATCCAAATAAAACCTTTATCTTCTCTGATCTTACCTTCATGGGTCAGTGTCCTAGCTTCTATCAAAACATTATCAAGATACAGAAGTGCGTCACATACAACCAAGTTAAAGGTATAGATATTTCAGGGTTCCCATTTGGTTTAAATTTGCAGGTCAGAGTCTAAAACTAAAGAACGAAAAGTTTTGACTTAAATTTTAAGTTCATGGTTAAATGCCACTTCTGACTTAATTTAAACTGAACTTTAACCATGAGGTTAAATATTTAACCCAGTGGTTAAATTATCTTGAAATCCTGCATTTTCCCTATTTGTCTATTATTCAATCATCATTCAGCTGCAGCTGAGAAAGCGGCATTCAACTTTACGATATATTTAAAAGTGAAAACCTTGTTAAAGAAATTTCACGTTTTAGATAAATTAAATTTTGGATGTAAACCCAAAANCCCTAGATATATCCTTCTAGTATTCTTGATATATCCATCCAGTATCCTAGATATATCCTTTCAGTATCCTAGATGCATCCGTCCAGTATCCTAGATATATCCTTCCAGTATCCTAGATGCATCCGTCCAGTATCTTATAAACATCCTTCCAATATGTTAGTTGTCATTTCTTAGGTTTTGTTTGCCGAAGAAAGAAATTTTTTACTACTATGGGTTAACATTTTGAAAGTAATTGTTGTTTCTTTTGTAGTCTATTTAGGTGACATGGAAACCGATCAACAATTAGTGAATTTAAAAGTTTTTTTATAAAAAGCGGAAACGGATCAAAGATATAAGGAAACTGACCAAAAAAAGAGGAAGCAATCAACAAATTGGGTTTATTTTTTATTTTTGGAAAAAGCAGAAACTCATCAAAAATATGAGGAAACGGACCAAAGAAGCAATCAACAAATACGGATTTTTTAAGGTTTTGTAAAAGTGGAAACGGATCAAAATTATAAGGAAACGGGCCAAAAATTTGAGGAAATCGATCAACAATTCTAGTGATTTTAAAATTTTTTGTTAGAAGCAGAAAGTATTCGGAATCAGATAGAAAATATTGGGAATCCTCTCGAAAATATTGGGAACTCACTAGAAAATATTTCACTAAAATAAATCGATATAAAATTTTGGGAAATTGATCAAATAAAAGAGGAAAAAAGAGGGATTTCATCGGTTTCCGCTTTTTTATCCGTTTCGGTGTTGAGGCATTTTCGTGTTGATCCGAACTTTCCATGTCACCGTCTCTTAACCGAGAAAAGGCAAGTATTCAAGTATTCAACCGATTTTAAAAATTGTTCGAAAACCCTTTCATGAGTCTACATTTTGCTTAGTGTGATATTTGTAATATTTTAAAAAATATTCCATTTTTACCTTAGGTTTTTCTTGGAAGATGACATTAAGTTGGAAAAGATCCGAAAGGACTACAGTAGCGGAGAGCTCCTCAGTGGGTTCCTAAAGAAGGAGCTCATTGATCTCCTCACCCCTATGGTTCTTGGGCACCAGGAGCGTAGGAAAGCAGTCTCTGATGATGTAATCCGCGAGTTCATCAAGCCTAGACCGCTGAAATTCTAAATTTGTATTTTTTTCCTTTTTTCTTGAAAATTTTGTAGCAAATACACACTTAAAACTTTTATGGAATTATTACTTATATAAATAATATACAGTCTGCTCTTGGAGATACAGTGATAACCAGAAAACTCTGGAATAGGAAGACGGGTTTTAGACTTAAGTTATGACTTTAAATAGTCAAATAAACATTAGACACGGCAATTGTTTATGTGCAAACAGATTAATATTACAAATTAAAGGATATGATGTTACTAGTAAAACTATTTGCTTTGTAACAACATCAAATACACTTAAGTATTGCTATTAAGTCGTCTTCTAAACTCATTATATCATTCTTTGTGCATATTTATTTCTATTCTTGTCCCTTGAAATTGAAGGATAATGTTCAGAATTTTGTCTCAATATTTCAAATACAGGGTAGGGTGTCCCAATAAACATGGGAATTGAGAGACGACTTGAATATCGTCTTTGATTTCTAATAATTGATAAATAACAATGAGTGCATCAAAAAAGATTGTAAGTCTAATAAGCTTTCCAAAATATGGTCTACCTCGTCTACCTTTTTATGTCTTTTAAATTGACTGAGATATAAAACACTTGAACAGTTTTGTGGATATTTTAATAAATTGGAATCTGGACTTTCCTAATATTTCCTTGAATTTTGAAGCTGAAAAAATGGAAGACCGCACTTTGAAAATCCCAAGACTAGTACTTTTCGGTGCTCAATGTTTTAACTATGATACTACTAAATTATGTTTACGAAATAATCCCACTTGGAACAAAGACGATATGATTTAATTTCCATGTTAATTGGGACACCCTGTATATTCGAAATCAACTAAGATTCCAATATTTATTTAAGGGTTTATTTAAACTTAATAATAAATAAAGATTATTAAGTAAGTGGGATTCTATAAACAATTCTGATAATTTTTTTCAATTTTAGTTGGCTTTAAATCTTTATTTACAACTTTACCAGTGAGATTCAGAAAAAAAGATGGAAAATTAATGTAAATTTTTATTTTAAAGAGAACAATAGTTAGTCTTATAGTTAACGGTTGTAGCGTATACATCAATACAGTATATACATAATTTGCTTGATTATCTATTTGGGTTTTTTTTTCAAATTTTTTGTTGGACCCGATTTTGCCGGTTAAAATCAATAAGTGTTGTACATCTCTCTCTTAAAATAATTTTGATCTCACATTTAATTGGTCGAATTCAACTTTTTAAAATCTAAAATCTTCTTTGTCCCTCAGTTCTCTCTACCAAGAAATTAATACGACTAAAAATATATATTTATTTATCACGAATATGCTTGATCAATTATTATATAACATATTACATGTTTATAGTATTTCACTGACTAGTTTCTGGTAATTATTTGGTGGATAAAAATATGGGAAATGTTTCGAATTTATGGTGAAAGGAACTGAGTTTTTGTCATAAACTTAAGTTGTCTAATCCCTATATCTTTACAATCTGATTATGTAAACCTTTGATATTTCAAACTTAGATTATTTGGTCTAACAGAATTCATAGTTTGAAATATAAAAGTTCTACGACATTGGGAAGCAAAGATGTAGAGATTAGCAAAGTTGAGTTTGTGACAAAAACTCGGTTCCTTTTTATAAAATGTGAGTATTTTTCTCTCTAATCTTTATGTCATTCATTTGTTTACAACGTTTTCAAACAAATTTTTCTTCGAATTTTGGTTTTTGTTTGCTGTCCCTTGAAGAATAGCTTTCCTTATATGATGATTTAAGTTTATTGTTTTGCAAGTAAAAGTGACATGTTTACAAAAATCGGAATGAATTATTTTAAATTAAATGCAACTTAAGACGATTCGATACCGATCTAAAGATTAAACAAGAAAGAAGTTAAGATTTTTGAAATTATTTTCCTGAAAGTTTGACGAATATGATTAGAATTCGTAGCATTATTTACAGAGGGGTAAGAGAAGCTTCTCATATATACGGTAAATTTGAACTAGGCTTATCTTTTAATTTGTCTCAGAAGGAAGAGAATAACCTGAATTTAGTTTGCTATAATTGACGGAACGATTAGATTTTTTCATAAAATTTTGAAAATCCGCGAAATTTTTAGTGAAAATCCGCGAATTATTTTTGTTTTGTTTTACGATGTACACAAAGAGAACATGTTCACAACTAATTTAGAAGATGAGCGCGAAGCGCCCTCTAAGGCTAGAAAGATGGGCGCGAAGCGCCCTCTAAGGCTAGAAAGAAGGGCGCGAAGCGCCTTGAATTTCTAGTATTTAAAAAAACAGACAAAAAGAAGCTAATCAACTGTATCGGTGTATAGTAAACAAAAGCTCAAAGAGAATAGAATATATATTAGAGGGGAATTTAGAGAATCTGTCGGTATGAATTTTTTCAGTCCCTTTCAGCCTGAAAGGGAGTTCAAAGTATACAAATCATGTAAATGTTCACAAATTATATGCAGTAGAGTACATTAATACAGTATGTTTCCTAGACTATCCATTTCAATTTCGATTTTTTTAAAGCTGTTAAATAAACTTTATAATGAATTAGGTGAATAAGAAACATCATTTGATTTATAGTTATAACGGAAAGGCATAGAGTCTATGTGAAATGATCATTGGTCAATTATGAAACTAGCCTATTTCATAATTTGGTTCATATTAATTTGAGATTTTCTATAAAAAGATATTCCAGGGCCCAAAAGGTTATATAGCATAAATATGTGAAGTACATCTGCAGTATGGAAACAGTACAACAAAATGGCCGTTTTACACTTTTTTCTTGTAAATTCCCCTCTAATATATATTCTATTCTCTTTGCAAAAAATACAGGGCTCAGATTTCTTCAAGTATTTTAAAATAAATTTTAGCGAAACTTACATGCATAATAACACTCATCACACATCATATTAGAATAATGGTATTAAATGAGGATCTACCTATATTGAGAAAACCTCCTGCGGAGAAGGGAAGGATCCATGCTGTCCTCGCCTCCAGAGACTGGACGGAGTCGAGGGAGAGAGCTGCCAGGGCTCCGAGTACTCCGACACTAGCTGTCCATAGCTGAGCTTTACCAGCTTCCCATCTTCAAATAGAAAAAAAATCTAAAGGATTGAAATTCAGAGACGATCAAACACAAAATTTAGTTTGTAGGTGGACAAAACTTTTGTATAATAACCGTATGACTTCAACGCCGAGTCGGTTCATTTCACCCTCGACGGTTCAACCCAAAGATAGACAAAGTTGTACATTTTACTGAAATCTTTATAATTCAAGTATCTTGTTGCTTCTGCGTCCTACGACTGCTGCATTGTGAACGTTTTGACTTAGTTGATTACCAAAACTGCTTTGTGTGACACCCTGTAAATATTTATCTGAACTCTGTCTATACCTGGTGAACCCACTTCGCAGAAGTATTGCGAAATCTCCGATCTCGTGTGGGATCTCGTGGATCAGGATCGCAAAGGTTGTGATCATTCCCAGCTTGATCGAGGTCAGGAAACTAAAAAATGATTATGTTCAATGCTGTAACAAAATCAATTATTGCATGTTGAATTTGACATTTATAAACATTTAGACAACTCTGTATAAAACATTGCGGTTCATTCCCATACTAGACCGGAAGTAATATCTAGCATAGTGTATCTACATTTTATTCATAGAATAGCCTTGAACCAAACAGTTTTAACTTTTTGTAAACTTCTCGTAAAGTTTCGAATCGAACTGTTTAGCGTAATTTGCTGGCCTTCAAAACAAAACAATCTTTGTGTTGTTGGTTTGAGCAGTTGTACAATTTAAATTTTTAATGTAAAGACGACTTAAAATCCTTAAGATAATTAAGATGAAGATTTAACGGTTTCAAGGTTAAATCAAGTCCTCTGCTACGAATATAGTCTTAAATGTCTTTTTTGATGATTTAGCATAGAAATACCTTAGATTACAGTTCCAAGGAATCATGAATATAACGAAATAGACGGTAAAGATTCCGTACAGTCGTGTCTGAAGTCTCATTCGGTTTTTCAAAAGAAAATTCCGGAAGCTAGAACGTCTACTACTAGATTAATTACCTACTGGCCACTGTTAAACCATGAAGAAAGTTATCAATACAGTTTGCGAGAAGGTTTAGATATCCTAGAATCTTCTTCCTTGGTTCAGGCAACTTCTTTCCTTCTCTCTCCTCTGTGAACTCGAATATCTTCTGAAGGACCAAAAATGCTAAAATCCCACCTAAACAGAAAAATCATAACATTTTTGTGGAAACTCAAACATGCGATAAGACTTCTAAGGTTACCCCATAAAGGATAAGACTGAAAGGGAGTGTTTGCTAAAAAAGAAAGGTCGTATACCCCCTTTCATTTTACGCGAACATTTCCTTTAAAAAAAGACCTTAACCTCTACGAATGCCAATTAAAAAGCATAACTTTGTTTTAGTTGTGCAAACAATCTTTGAAATTGCAAGAACATCATAATTAGCAAAGAACTGGAATACATTTACAGATGTTATAGAGAACCAGAAAATAAGAAATGTAGACTCTGAAGTCTTATACTTGGTGGATAACCTTGAACATTTTTCATTTTAGTAATAAATATTAACAGTTACACTGCACAGTTGTAAACAATGCTTAATCTCAGGAATTGAGTCTTTGCAACAAACTCCTGATTTTCTAATACCTATATTTTTTCCAACTGATGGCGTAAACCTTTGATATTTCAAACTTGGATTTTTTCATCTAACAGAATTCATAGTTTGAAATATCTAAGGTCTACGGCATTCGATTACAAAGATAAAGAGATTAGAAAATCGTAGTTTGTGACAAAGACTCAATTCCTTTTTAAGATTTAATTCATTCCAACTAGTCACAATTAAAAGAGAATAAAAAAAGATCCGTTACTCTAATTGCATTCGTTTACGAAACGACTGAGAAGAATAAATGTCGTTATATATTAGTTATTGGACGTTTACTGTCATTACATATTAGTAAATTATATTTACTTTCACTTAATGGCTAAATTTTATTAAATTTTGATTCTCGACGTAATTGGATATATTTTTCTTTGCTTTTATCAAGTCTAATTGTCGAGGTAAATTATCTATATTTACAGGATGAGTAAAAGAACTGGATAAGCGTTTTTTAAGAATAAACAAAATTTTGTTTGCATGGTGTATGTTTTATGCTAAAAGGTTGTTGAAATGTAGTGTACAAAATGCATAAGATATTGGGTAGAAAATCTCAAATCGATGCAATTTGTATTCATTATTTTTAGTGGATTTTTGTAATAATTCTATATTTATCAATAGAGTTCTGAAATTGAATAGAAAAACATTTCCTAATCGATTTCCGACGGAAAATAATTTTTCACAAACTAAATTATATTTTAGAATTTTTTCTCACTTTGTTTCATTATTTTCAACAAATAAAATAAACCCTCTGTAAACACTTTAACAGTTTGTAATAAAATAATGCTAACAATTGTCTAATCCTGTGGCCGAATTTAAAGAATTTGAGCGGCGGTTTAAATTTAAGCCGCGGTTTAAATATGGTTTGTTCCACTTAAAATTGTATCAAATGTTTCAAGATTTAAGCCGGCGCTGAATTTAAACCGGGTCTCGGCGGATTTAAACCGCGGCTCAAATTCTTTAAATTCCATCTCAGGAAACATAACCTGAGATTTAAAGGATTTAAGCTCCGTCTCTGAACTATCTACTTCCGGTTCAAAGAACCACCGATTTGAACCGGTGGTAGGAAGTTCAGTCTGTCTCAAATTCTTTGAATTTGGTCCCCTTTTCCTTGGTACTTTTTAATTTAGCTCTGTTTAAAATATGAACAAATGAATACTGAATACACTGAGGTTAAATCTGTGCTTGTAAATCCCCTCAGATTAACAGAAAAAAATCTTTAAAAATATTTTAAAAATAAATAATTTTCTAATTTTTCTTAGCCTATACCAACCCCCGGCCACCGATGAGTGTCCGCACAACAAATTTCAGCCTATTTGGTCCAGCCGTTTGGCCGGCTATAGGGAACATATATATTCGAATGTCTTGATTTACAATTACATAAACTAGTTTGCAGACTAGAGAGTCTTCAGACTAAACTAGCCCGAGAATTTGTTCTTATTTTTTTTTTAAACTGTACTTTTGAGCGATGAGATATACCAGATTCTGTGCATGGTGGTTAGCAATTCCTTGAATACAAGGAAAGAATGGTGTAAATAAAAATAATTAATACTTTTAGTTTTGGAGCTGGCAGTAGGGTTTGGGATAAGCCCGATTCAGTTGGCAACCAAGATAAAATACAGTTTGAATACAAGGAACTTTTAGATAAGGATTTTGAGTTAAGAATTATTTGAAATTTATTTTCTATCGAATTCCACAGTGTTGGTAGAAAATGGGCTGGAAATTTATGTAAACTAGATTTCTTGCAAAGTTTTGTAACAATGTTATTTCTTCTAATCAATATTGATTTCTGGAAGATATTAGAAAAACTAGTTGGCAGCTTTCCATGATAAAATGAATGCATAAATATTTTACAATTGAATTCAAAGAGATTATTAAACTTGTGAATATCAAGTTTCTTGAAAATAGGGTCAGTATGTGCAGTATATTTCTACTAATACTTCAGATACACTTTTTCTGGGATTTAGTAATCTCTTTCAGTTTAGATTTTGGGGACCCCCCCCCCCCCCCNGTCTATAATTCAACAATCTTTAAACTTTGTTTATTTTATACTTTTTCATTCAAAACATATATGCCGACAAAAAAGTATTTAAGTAAAAAGGTTAACAAAATATGTATCGAAAGTCGCAGCTTTCTGAAATATTGAACCGTTAAATCCACGTGCCCCCACGCCATGACCCCGAACTCTAAATGAGGCCTAAAAAGGGCATTGTAAAGGTTAGTTAAAGTACAAATTGGTAGAATATTTTTTACCTTTGCAATTTGAATATTAGCAATTTGAATATTAACAATTTGAATATTAGCAAACGAGATTTTACTTTTAACTTTGCTAATATGATAATCCCAAGATAAATTCTCATCAATATTGATCTCAACAAACTTAAATGACTTCGTCGGAAAATTGTTTCCAATCCTTTCAATTTTCTTTTTTCAATTTTTCAATGCAGAGTTTTAAAATCTAACTCTAGAGAAAGGGGTTCTCTAGAGTTAGATTATAAAACTCTGCATTTTTTTATTTGGCTTAAAAACAATCAATTTATTACAATGAAACCATTCTGCAGCTTTATTAAGTTCAATATTTGTCTTTTCAAACAGTTTTTTAATATAATTTCCACTCATTTTAAAAGTCGTGTCATCAGCAAATAGCAGAGCTAAAAATTCAACAGGATTTGGCAGACAGTTAATGTAAAATAGAAATATCAACGGGCCTAAAACTGATCCCTGTGGGACTCCTACACATATTTCCAGTCTGAATCTATTCCACCAATTGAAACCACTTGTTGCCTACCATTCAAATAATTAGTAAACCAAAGATTAGAAAGTCCTCCAAAGATTTTCTAATAGAATGCTGTGTGATACTGTATTAAGGTTTTTTTAAGGTCTAAAAAGATGGAAATATGTGTATTCTGGATCGTTTTTATGCGTTATATATTTTATCCACAAAATGAAGAACAGGCTGTGTTGTATTGTGATTACTTCTAAATCCTAATTAAAAATCATAAAAAAATCTTATTTTTCTCAATAAATCCAAAAAGGAACTGAGTTGTTGCAACATGTTCTGATTTTCTAAGCCTAACATTTTTTAAACCTAAAGTCATACAAGTTTGATATTTCAAACTATGAAACCTGTTCGATCAATTAATCTAAGTTTGAATTATCAAAGCTTTACAACATTAAGTTGAAAAGACATAGGGATTAGAAATTTTTAGTTTGTGGCAAAAACTCAACTTCTTTGTGTAGCAGCACATATATCTAAAAGTTTGCTGAAAGATGGCAGTAAAATATAGGTCGATAATTGTTAAATAAAGAATCAGAATCTTATTTGTGTAAACTGTATAGGAACTACTCTTGCTGTTTTCAATTCTAAGGGAATATACCCAGTTTGAAAAGAGAATGTGTGTGACAGGATTTACAATGCTTGGCAGAATTTCTTTTAATTGTTTGCTTGAGATATTATCAATAACAAAACTATTTTCTAGAATATCATCCATATTAAAAGTTTTTAAAACAAAGGATTCATCAACTGGGTTTTTTAAAAATTAGAATTTATTACTTTTTTAAATATTATTGGAAAGCTTGGGTCCTATGTTACAAAAAAATTGTTAAACTTTGAAGCAATATAAAAATTCCCCTGTTCTCTATAAATACTCAGGAGATTTTGATTTATCTTTAACAATACTTAGAACTTCTCATATTGTCTGTCATGTTCTTTTAGACTCATTTTTGTATAACTTTTCTATTTTTTCTAAATTAGCTGAATAATAATTACTTTTTGCTCCAATTTCTTTTTGCTCCTCTACAAAGAGTTATATGAAGGTTTAAAAAATCTTTTAAACTGTTGAATATTGTGTAAGGTTGGCCTACACAGTTTTCTGGTATAAAGAAGTTGTTTTCTCTTACGAGAATTTATAAAGAGCTTACCAGGGTTTACAGCCTACTGGACTATCTTTGACGGTTTTCTTATTTTTCTGGAAAAGGAAACGATTCTGCATAATATCTTCTTATTACATTAGAAAAATTGACAAAATCTTGATTTGGCTGATTTTCATCCAAAACATCATTCCTGTTGTGAGACAATAACATTTCTTTAAATGTTCATTTATTTGTCTCATTTATAACCCTGGTTATAGTTTTCTTTTATTTAAAATTCCGAGCCTCCATATTTTCCCTTTATAAGAAATACGTTGGACGTCTGATAAAGATTCTAAAAGTATGCCAGATTTGGAATTCTCATCAGCATTTTGTGCAAAAATGTGATCAATTTACGTAGCAGTAGACTGGGTTATCTTAGTATGTTTAGAAATAACTGGAAGTAAATTATGGTCTAATAAAGTATCCAAATATTTAGAAGTTTCAACATGTATTTCTGTTTTTAAAAGATCAATATTATAATCCCCTGCAACAATTTTGCTCTTTAAAACTCAAATCTCAATAGTTAACTATTAGGGTAAAGTTTCAATATAAAGAAAGAGAAATAAAATTCACCAATACCATTTTCCAGTCCTTCAATATCATACAGGGAAATTTTTGTCTTTCTAAATATCACAGGGAAAGATTTTACCTTTTTTCATATGTTTAAAAAAATCAGTAAATCTTGAAAAAAAATTATTCGGTCTTAGGTCAGAATCCATATATTTTTAAAAATAAAATGAATTCTAGAGCACAATGAGTTCTAACTTATATTATTATTTTAACAAGAGTGTAGAAGTCTCATATATCTCATTAGACGTAATACTTTGCTAAGAATCAAATCTACAGATATCAAAAATATTTTCAGAGACTTCCAAAAAAAAGTTGAAAAGTATAAGGCAACATATCAACCTAATCGTAAACCTTTCTTATGGGATGTTGGGGATAAAATCACGTCCAGCGTATGAGAAAACAAGACAGGATGAACCATCTGTTTTGGTTTAAGCCATTTCAAGCATTCTTACTTGGTTGAAACTTAAATTCATTTTGTTATTCTAGGTTTTTGGGGGTCCACCGTATCGCATGTATATATGTTATTATAGATGTGTGAATAGAGTTCTTAAGATATATTCAGTTGAAAGATAACGCTTCTCCTACTTCCCTTTAGACAAATAATGCATCAGCATATAGCAATAGCATATAGCAATAGTTAACATGGTGACTCAGCATGCGACATATTGCATAAAAAACACTCCCGTAAGAAAAAATGTTCTTTCAAATTATGATATTTTTTATTTATGGAATGCAAATTCGATTCACAAGAAAAACTTATTATTCATCAATTCAGTTAAAAATCCTATCTTTCTTCAAATGAAAAACTTGACTTAGAACACCTTCATATATTACCATTGGTGAGGTTGCATCATCTTAAACCGGGAGCAACGAATATTTAATGTACAAAAAACAGGCATTATCTGTGTTATTTTCAGTAAAGTTCAGTCAATTGTTTTGTTGCTAAAAAGGAACAATAAACCCATCGATCATTTTTAATAAAAAAATATGTTTTGTTAAATGATCGACAATTATTCAAGAAAATTCCGATGAGTCGTCGATCAGTTAATACGACACCAACGTGGTAAGTACAGTGAGAATCTCCAACATAACAAATATATTAGAAATGATAAGAATTCACTGATACTAGTAATTTTGGAAGACTTGAACGTAAAACTAACAAGATAAAACTATGTCCGGGAGGTATACGTGAAACTAACTAGATATAACTATGTCCGGGGGGTATACGTGAAACTAACTAGATATAACTATGTCCGGGGGGTATACGTGAAACTAACTAGATATAAATATGTCCGGGGGGTATATGTGAAACTAACAAACTAACTAGATATAACTATGTCCGGGGGGTATACGTAAAACTAACTAGATATAACTATGTCAGGGGGGTATACGTAAAACTAATAGATATAACTATGTCCGGGGGGTATACGTGAAACTAACTGGATATAACTATGTCCGGGGGTATACGTGAAACTAACTAGATATAAATATGTCCGGGGGGTATACGTGAAACTAACTAGATACAACTATGTCCAGGGGGTATAAGTGAAACTAACTAGATATAACTATGTCCGGAGGGTATACGTGAAACTAATTAGATATAAATATGTCCGGGGGGTATACGTGAAACTAACTAGATATAACTATGTCCGGAGGGTATACGGAAACTAACTAGATATAACTATGTCCGGGGGAGGGTATACGGAAACTAACTAGATATAACTATGTCCGGGGGTATACGTGAAACTAACTAGATATAACTATGTCCGGGGGGTAAAGTGATAAACCAAGCTTAGTTATAGAACTTGGATATTCAAAGTGTAAAGAGCAAAAAAAGTCAGAAACTCAAAATAGAAAAAAAACTAAATTTGATGAGAGTTCGAAAGTAAACTTTAAAACCTGGACGTCTAAATTACCGTGAATGAGTAAGCATGTTATATATATATATATATAGTTAATCCATTTTAAATTTTGTTTAACATCAAAATAAATATGAATTTATTTTCTAATCCCTTTATCCCTGCAACCTGATTTCGTAGACCTTTCATATCTAAAACTAAAAATTATAGTGAAGTGTAAGTTTGAAATATCAAAGGTTTGCGCAATTAATTGTAAAGATTAGAAAATATCTGAATTGTGGCAAAAACTCAATTCCTTTGATGAATAAAATGCAAACAGTTTGTGATGAGTTTAATCAACTTTAAGGTTATCTTTTAAGTACTTAGTTTTGAAATTGAACATTGAACATTGTGCCTTTTTCAATAAAAATGCCTAGCTTTTAACTGTTTATCTTATAGTCGCCATTTTTATCGGTTCAGCCGTTTTGATATTGATTGGATTTAAAGCAATTAAACAGACAAACAAGCGAAGTATATATATATATATATAAAAGAAACTGATCACTTGCCACAAACTTTATTTTCTGATTGAAGGCATTCTTTGCCACAAAATCAAATTTTTTAATCCCTATATCTTCACAACACAATGTAGTTATAGACCTTGGGTATTTCAAACTATGAATTCTGTTGGATCAAAGAATCTAAGTTTAAAATATCTAGAGTTTACGCCATAAGATTACAAAGATATAGGGATTAGAACTTTTGAGTCTGTGGCAAAAAGTCAATTCCTTTCCTATATCTTCGCAACGTGAATTTCGATCTTCGACTTTGTTGTCAAACAGAATTAATTCACAGTTTGTAATATTAGTGGTCTACAACATCAGGTATTCACAGTTTGTAATATTAAAGGTCTACAACATCAGGTTGCTAAGATATAGGGATAAGAAAACAAAAAATCCCAAAAAACACCCTGGTAAAATGAAAATATTGATTTAAATTCCACTTTTTAGCATAATATACGTTATATAAAAACAATGGAAGTCTATGTTTTTATAAGATTTACTGTACACAAAAAGTTTTTGAAAGTGAATTTAAATTATTTGTAAAGCTGACCTAGAATCCACATCCCTAGATTGAGCCGACTAGAATGAGAATCATCTCCCCGGTTCTCCAAGGTTCCATAAGCTTCAGGAAACAAATGAAGGAAAACATCACCAAGAAGTCCTCCGACTGCAAAACTGAGCAATAGCTTGAGATGTTTATCTGTTTGATGTGGACTCTGTGTAGGATTATTATCAAGAGGTATTAATACAATTGGAACAACACCACTTAATCCAACAGCAATGGATCCTAGTAGAGCTGCTGTCCATGTTAATGCTGTTGGTGTGGTGGATTCAATCTCCTCTATAATCTGCTGGATATGAGCCATTTTTAATCACACATTTTCCCTCTTAGAATGTTTGTATATAACTGTATGAAACTAGTGAGTAGTGAACCAGAGCAGAGTTAACTCTCTATCTCTGGGATATAGTTGAGAGCACAGCTGAGATACAAGGTTTGTCAGCTCCCAGCTCCGCTTTAACTTGACTAAACTCACGCTCGGAGAAAGATATCACCTGAATCTGTAGTTTCTCCAGCTCTAGTCGTCAGAGCGGCCAATCCCACCGCTCCGCGTCCTTCTCACTCAACCGGGTTTTTCCTGCTTAACTTCGGTCAGAGTTTCAATAATTTGTTCAAGAATATTTTGTTCATTTTTAACCTTTGAACTAAGAATAAAACTTTTTGTTCTACAAACAATGCATCGGCTATTGCTTAATAATCATATTAAAGTTTTATAGCTGCAGTTACAGTTTGAAAATTTTCTAACTGCAGTAACGGATTTTGAATTATCATCCTGTCCTCACATTTTAACACCAACAGACACTTCCATGCGTATACTTATTATTTTCTGACCTGTTAAATTTTCCACGCTGAATTCATGGAGCTCCGCAACCAGACATTGGTTTCTCGTATCTTATTAATTTAATACTTTTTAATCGGTCTGCCTGTTTTAATTGTAAGATGTCCAATTAACTTGCATGTACTATTCTTTATCTCTCCTTCAAACAAAACTAACAGAAAAAAACATTGTTTCTAAAAAAATCGGCTTTATTATGCTGTTATGTTAGTAGTAATTAGTATTTAAACTAGAGATAGTAAAAGACGTTTTTGAAAATGAAAAACCTGACTAAAACTTAAATTCTATTAAATGAAAAAAGGACAAAGGCCCAAAAAATAATTATGACTTGTAAAAGTTTCTGTTTTTTTAAAAAAAACTAGGAGTACAATTGTAATCTATATCATAAAGCTCTTCGTTCATTTATATGTTTGCTATGGCTGGCCAAACGGCTGAATCAAATGGGCTGAATTTTAGTAAGGAAACTCATGGATACCCTTGGGGATGACATAAGCTAAATAAATTATAAGTTTTATGTTTTAATTCGATTTTTAAAATTCCACGGACAACGCCTGGCACTTCAGCTAGTTTTCAATGAAAAGAAAGATTACAAAACAGTGGTGCAATGAATAAAGTAAATTAAATCCAAATAAAAAACAAAAAATTGGTCTTTTACTACCTCCAAACTCAAGCCAAGCCAAACATTAGGATGAATTTGCATTCTAAATAGATTTTAGCTTTTCATTTTCATGCCATGATGTTTCTTCGTATATTGTAAAAAGAAAAATTTCAAACTTTTTAAAACATTGATGGATTTCCAAAAATAAAAAAATCGATATTTTTTTTACCGTTTCTCTGATACAAACATACAAGCAAAATAATATTCACAATAAGAAAGTCTCAATATGATCAATTTTGAACTTATCGAACTGTTCTACCTTAGTCTTTAGCTTGGGAAAAAAAACAGTGGATATAACAGAAAAACTTGGGCTTTTAAGAATTCTTAAACATCTTTAAAAAGTTAAAAACAAAAAAAAAAGATGTTAGAAGTGACAAAAAACTATCATAATCCCAATAATCTCAAGGTAGCAACATAGCGAATGCATGTGCATATGTTGCTGAAAAAGATCAAGTATCTTATTTTTGCTAATATTTTACACTTTTTTTACAGCTTCTACAGTGTACACTGTATAAAGTATATCTCTTCTTAATGAAGTATAAAACATATGTATTGTTACGCCTTTATTAAATAACAAAAAATATAATAAACCAAAACAAAACTAAAAACAAATTATTCATCCTATTCTTATTTTCTTATTTCTTCTTATGTCCTCCTCCACATCCTCCATATCCTCCATTCTCTCCGAACCCGTTCTGGCACTTACAGTAGTCACATGTACAGTACTCACCCTCTGTACTACCATAGCAGTAGTTTTTGCCTAAAGTATTAAAAACATGTTTTAATGTGTTTTTATATTAATTTAGAGTTTACTCACCATATCCCTTTCCACCTCCCCCGTACCCTTGACAGTTCACTTTCCCTTTCTCACATGTACAGTAGTGGCAACTACAGTACGAGCCTTTCACTACGCAGGCTGTACCAGAACCAGTTCCTCCTGTACATAAATATTATTTTTAATTAAATGTAAACCGATTGAAAATGTTAATCAAAACTAGAGGAGCAAGAAATCTTATGAATAAGGTGAGCTTTATATATATTATACCTCCATAACCTCCGCCATGACCTCCACCACCGCCTCCATGACCTCCACCACCATATCCTCCTCCTCCTCCATGGCCTCCTCCACCTAATCAGATAAGTGAAATATATTTTTAATAAATCTTTTAAAAATATTTTGGCCCTTTGCATTGCAACCCTAATTTTGTATCTGTTTTAAAACTTTTTAAGAGATATCTTTTTGTTGAAAGTATTTAGCAGACTTAACACTTCAAGTCACACGTCAGGTTCAGGTTAACGTGTTAATGCCTTCCCTGGTTTAACATGTCAAAGATTTAAAATGCTAAAATAGGATTACAAAATATACTACCAGGAGTACAATTATTGAAAATGCCATAAAAGGATTAAAAATACTAAAAAAAAAGAATTGAAAAACCCGGATTCTACCTGGAGTACAAGGATTCAAAATGCTTAAAAGGATTACAAATTTAAAAAATATCAAAAATAGGAAATTAAATTATAAATGTAAATAAAGAACAAGATTCTTCCAAAAATGCTTGGATTGAAAATGCCAATACAGGATTAAATAACAGTATCCTAGCAGTAATAAAAGGATTATAATGCTAGAAAAAGAATTAAAGAACTGCAGGATCCTCCCAGAAGATGTAAGGATTCAAAAAGGATTGAAACAGAATCCTACCTCCGTATCCACCAGAGGATAGGACGGATCCTACCAGGAAAACAAGGATAACGGATTCTTTCAACATTTTATAAACTTAGATTTCAGGATTCTAGAATAGTTTGTTTAATATTGATGTAATGCTTAAAATAAAATGTTGGTATAGATAAATTCAAGATCATGATTTAGAACTGCAATTTAACGTTTTTATCGAATTTGAGTTGTAAGATTAAAGAATTAATCTATGATAATGGATAGAATGGAAAGAATACGAATGAAGTTACAGTAAAGGATAGGATTGAAGTTACTCTAAAAGATAAGTTTGAAATTACAATAAAGGATAAGATTGAAGTTACAATTAAAGATAAGACTGAAGTTACAATAAAGGATAAGATTGAAATTACACTAAAGGATAAGGTTGAAGTTACAATACAGGATAAGATTAAAGTTACAATAAAGGATAAGATTGAAGTTACAATTAAGGATAAGATTGATTTACAATAAAGGATAAGATTGAAGTTACAATAAAGGATAATATTGAAGTTACACTAAAAGGATAGGATTGAAGTTACACTAAAGGATAAGACTGAAGTTACAATAAAGGATAAGATTCAAGTTACACTAAAGGTTAAGGTTGAAGTTACACTAAGGATAAGATTAAAGTTACAGTAAAGGATAGGATTGAAGGTACGGTTAAGAATAAGATTGAAGTTACAATAAAGGATACGATTGAAGTTACAAGAAAGGATAAGATTGGAGTTACAAGAAAGGATAAGATTGAAGTTACAATAAAGGATAAGATTGAAGTTACAAGAAAGGATAAGATTGAAGTTACACAAAAGGATAGGATTGAAGTATCACTAAAGCATAAGATTAAAGTTACTCTAAAGGATAAGATTGAAGTTACACTAAAGGATAAGATTGAAGTTACACTAAAAGATAAGATTAAAGTTACAGTAAAAGATAAGATTAAAGTAACACAAATGGATAAGATTGAAGTTACAGTAAAGGGTAAGATTGAACTTACACAAAAGAATAAGATTGAAGTTACAGTAAAGGATATGATGGAAGTTACACTAAAGGATAAGATTGAAGTTACAGTAAAGGATATGATGGAAGTTACACTAAAGGATAAGATTGAAGTTACAGTAAAGGATATGATGGAAGTTACACTAAAGGATAAGATTAAACTTACACAAAAGGATAAGATTAAAGACAGTAAAGGGTAAAATTAGAGTTATATTAAAGAATAGTTTCTGGTTTTGTATGATGATAATGAATAGGCTTTGAGTTAAAATAACAAATACGTCTAAAGTTGAGTTAAAGGATTAAATTGGAGTGATAATAATAGATATGGATTATAATTGAAATAATTTGGGTTATAATAATGGATAGCGTTGGATTCTTAGATAATGGATAGAATTACAGTTAAAATAAAAGATAAAATGGAAGTTTTGAGGTCGTGATTAGGTTATGTGAATAGATTGAAAATAAAAAAGTGTTAAATTATACCAAAAATGTTTATGTTAAAAAGCACGCATGACTATTTGACATGAAAACTACAAATGAAATGATACGAAATTGATTAAATTGTTCAAGCTTTTGCTTTTTAAAGTAAACCCAGACTTAAATTTTTAAATTGTTAATTGCAGTAATAAATGAAGGAAAGGGTTGAAGGAGTTGAAGTAAACTGAAATAAAAATGTGAATTCCTGATTTAAATACTAAATCTAGGTCTGCACTGTCACCTGGACTCGGAAACGTCTGATCACTGATCTCTGCAATTTTATTGGGATTCATTCCTTCCTTGCCTCTTCATCGTTACTCCGGAGTATCTTATAGGATACATTTTATCATTCTCAGAGAAACATTTTAGCAAACAGAAATAAACTTATTTGGAAGACCTGGCGATCTTATTAAAAGGGACTGTAAGCGTAATTACAAGATATACCCTCTATTCAAAGATGACAACGCCCTATTAACAACGCCATATTGAAACCTTTATCTGTTTAATAATGTGGAAGATACCGTCGTTTTTATGACTCGAAAAGTGTTTATTTCTGGGAGTTTCTCCATTGCTTCTTACAAGCGAGAAATATGCAAGACACTATACGCAGAGAGACCGAAAATGAAAATAAACAGTTTAAAGAAACAAAATTAAACATGGATATCTGATTTATAATTGATCCGACAAAGTTTCAAGGGTACCGTTGTAAATCGCACATTGCTATCTTTTCATGGAGGGTCAGATAAAAATTACTCAACTTAAAGGGAGATTTTGCGAAATGATGTAAACTGCCCTCTACGTACTAAAAAATTCGGTTTCTCTCCGATTCTTTAAACATGAAATCCACGTCAAACTAAAGTAATTGCACGGAAGATTGAAATATTATATGTTGTAGAGATCATATCATAACTCCTCTCATTGAAGAGCTACTGAGAAGAACAATTATGCTTAAATATTTTTAATAAAATTACTGTTCTTCTACTCAGCAAAACTAGAGGAGCAACGAGGTCAGGGACGGATTTAACCATTATCTCAGAGGGGAGCCCTAAGTGCGCGCAAAGGAATTGAGTCTTTGTCACAAACTATGATTTTCTAATCCCTATATCTTTGTAATCAAATGCCGAAGACCTTAGATATTTCAAACTATGAATTCTGTTACATGAAAAAATCCAAGTTTGAAATATCAAAGGTTATACACCATCAGGTAGAAAAAATATAGGTATTAGAAAATCAGAGTTTGTTACAATAACTCAATTTCTTTGGCCCCCTCCCTGGCCCCCGCCCCCCCCCCCTTTAAATTTAACAAAAAGCAGTAAATTCCAATTTCTTATTTGATAAAAATATTGAAGCTTACAAACTCCAGTTCTCCCAATTACTTTCTGAAAAATCTAGTTTTCTCCTACTTTCTATCAATAAAATTCAGTTCTCCTGTTATATCTGTAAACTCTAGTAGTTCTATATCTGTAAACTCCAGTTCTCCTACTTTCTATCTGTAAACTCCAGTTCTCCTACTTTCTATCTTTAAACTCCAGTTCTCCTACTTTCTATCTGTAATTTTACAGACATATTAGTATCTATATTTATAAAGTTGTAATCTCTGTTTGTCCACTCATAACTGAGGAACGATCCTGGACCGATTTGCCTCAAATGTTGATTGGGGAACTCGGGAGACTCACGGAAAGTTCTTAGCTTGGTTTTTAGATTCTAAGTTGAGTGGATCGAATTTAATAGCAAACATTTAGTTTGCCGGTAAAATCGATCAAGTGCGGGTAAGCGGCATGAGTAACTTTTAGTAATCTGGGCAGCGCTGGGTTCACAAGCTAGTAAATAATAATATGAGAAAACAATTTTAACAGGTATTTCAGGTCATTTATTCAATTCTTTTTTCATTGTATCTTTAAGCCCTTGCTGCTTTTATTTAATATTGTGAATTTCCTAGGGGGGGCGACCCCCCCCCCTTAATGAGCTCAGGGAAGGGGGCCCAGACAACCCCCTCTAATCCACCCCTGAACGAGGTCAGAAAGTCGTACCAGTTATATCGTAAGAATTTGACTTATACTTCCTTTTGTCAAGTTCATTGGATAAAAAATAAAGCAAAACGATTATTGTAACATCAATACATCATTCTATTGTGGCTTTGTAACCTCTTCTCAAAGTTTTTGAAATCTCTGTTTTCGCTCAGCAGATTTTCAAGATGGTTCCAATTTTGCAATGCAAACTAAGAAATGTTTTGCGTTTCTTCTAACCCGAACATTTTTATATTTAACGATACCAAAACAGTTAAAGTTGTTTGGTTGGGTCAAACCATTACCAAGTTTATGTGTCTTCAAAGTTAGTCCGGTCTTAATAGTTGATGCATAATGTTTATAACTGTGCACTGTGCAGATCGCTATTTTTGTGTATTACAAATATTTTCAACACATTGTTCTAAATATAACGATATATTTTTGCAGGAAAAATACATGCGACAATTTACAAAATATTTAAATTTTATGCATATAAAATCTCCACTGCAAACCAAGATGTGCATTATCTTATGGAAAAAATCGAGTTGTATTTTGCCAATTACTCCTTTTTAAACTTAAGCTATGAAAAAACGCGTTGCAGTTGAAGAGATACAAAAAAAGTATAATTGACTTGGTGAGGTAAAACCACAGGCCACAGCCCACGGAGCCCAAGCCGTTGCGACCTTAAAAAGTCGATGTTGTGCATCTAAACTCTAAATTTTGATGATTAACTTTCATAGTCTAGAATATCAGTGTCCATTCTTGTGGCCAGTCGTGCATTTCTTTTAAGCCCATTTTCATGTTTGAAAAAAATAAATAAAGTTTGAATAGGAACGAAATCCAAAAAACTCCCATTATACGTTGTTTTGCTGTATACGAGAAGGAAACTCTTTTCTTTAAAAACTAAAATATGAAGATTCAGTTGTATTTCTCTGAGTTTGAAAATATATGAAGACCATTAAGAACCCTTATTTATTCTTAATTTCGACATATATATATATATATATATATATATATATATATATATGAAAATAAAGGAATTAAGTCTTTGCCACAAACACTGATTGTATAATCCCTGTATCTTTGCAACCCTGTGTTGCAGACCTTAGATATTTCAAACTATGAATTCTGTTAGATCAAATAATCTTAGTTTGAAATATTAAAGGTTTACACCATCAGGTTGCAAAGATATAGTGATTCGAAAATTTGAGCTTAAGTCAAAGACTCAATTCCTTTTTCTTCTATTTTTTCTCGGTCATCAAAGAGACTACCGTTGTGAATCGTATATATGACCTGAAATAAGGGACCACTTGAAATTAAGTTTACAGTCCGTTCAACGTCAAAAGTTTCGTGTTGTGAATCACGGGATCCGTATTATTTGTGACTTTTGTCCATCTGAAGGTTCCTCTGGCGATTCTGGAAATGCGCCATCAATATCTATACTTTGATCTTGTATACTCTGTATTTCTCCAACTAGAAGGTTTAGATCGTGTTTAGTTTATATTTGTCATGTTGTATGAGTTGTATAACAATACCTTTAATTAGATTGTCTTTCCTTCTTCCTAAGTTTAATAGTTTCCATGACATGATTCAGAGTTCAGATATTTATTCTAAATTACAGGTTTGTCACCTTAATGCAAAAATTTATTCTAAAATACATGAAATGATATGTTTTTCTGATTATCCTCTTTTGCATTCAATTTTTATTCTGCAGCTTTGTTTTAATTTATTTTGTTCAAATTCTTCGGATTTTATTAATATGAATATTCATTATCTTTAATTTATCCTTTCCATTTATTCAATCATTTAATCCTTATCTTCATTTCTTTATTTGTCTTCCTCTTCTTTCATTTCGTTCTCTTCTTCTCCTGTTAAACTTTCACTTCAACTCGTTATCCTTCACTTCCCTGTATACAACTCTTTATCTTTCACTTCCCTGTATACAACTCTTTATCTTTCACTTCCCTGAATACAACTCTTCAACCTTCACTTCCCTGAATACAACTCTTTATCCTTCACTTCCCAATACAACTGCGCTTTATCCTTCACTTCTCTTATGATCTGCACTTTTCTGGATAAACTCTTTTTCCTTCACTTCCCTGAATAAAATTCTTTAGCCTTCACTTCCCTGAATACAACCTCGATAAGGCCTCTTAATCCTCAACTAAACCCGGGAAATAGAACAGCTCGCGTAAATATTTTACATTTCCATTATTACAACACTTTCCTGAATACATCTTTAAAATAACATGAATTTTTCACAGGGAAGGGGGTGAGGAAGGGAAGGCAACCTCCCCCGTACAGCTTCCGAACCTCATTTTCTTCCGGCAGTGCGCGTCGCCACAGGGCTTCTGAACCTCTCAAAACAGTCTTCCGCGAAATGATCTGCCTTTTATAATTGACAACTTCTACTTAAAACAGGATTAATTCGACAATTTAAGCACGGTAGTCGGGCTGGAAAAACAAAACTTTGAAGATTTTGTTTGAAGTTCATTTGAACGTCAAATTTTTGGTCTTTTGACGTTGCAGAGACCTTTAGCACACACCTTTTTATGTCCTCACCACCTATATTTCAAAGTTGAAATGACAACACTTTATCTTCAAAATAAAGGTCATGAGGATGTAAAATAGGTGTGTGTTAAACATCCCTACAACGTCTTCAACACCTAAAATCCAATGTTGTTTTTGTTTTTCCAGTCTGACCATTAGTTAATACCATGCTTAAATTATCGTATTTTAAATGGGAGATCATTCCCGGTAGATTGTTTGGAGAGGGGAGGAAGGCCAGCCACAACAATTTCTAGCCTGAGCCACATTCTCCTCATTTTCTCGTCCGAGCCACGTCTAACTCTCGTCCTTCCAATATTATTTTTTATAAGTGTCTAGTCCTCCAAGATAAAACAATTCTTTAAGAATCGGGCCATAAATGAAATATTGAATTTTAGTAAATTAAAAAAAATAGTTTCAATTGAATTAAAGTTTTTTAGTTCTATGTCCTTAAAAATGTTCACCTTTTTATGCACATTTTTAGATATTCTTGGTGTAGAATGATGCAAATAGGTTATAGAACTTTAATCTTAATCTTAATTATAGTGAAAACCACAGATTTTTCCAGGTGGTTCCGTGGGGAAAATGATAGGCATAGGTATGTCAAATATTTTGCTATTTATTTCATATTGTGAAGGTTGGCCATTACAGAGGTCCAAGAGTCTTAAGTTTTACCTAAATAAAGTTTGACGTCATTCTCATGTCTCTAAAGCTTCAAAACATGATTTAATCATTGCAAATTAGTCTATCCATATTTTATGCCCTAATGTGGCCAGGTTTGTTAAAAATAGTTTTATCTTCAAGAATTAGAAACTTTCCAACACATAATAAACGAAGGACAAGGATTTTGAGGTGGTTCAGAGGAGATTGTGGCTCGGACGAGAAGTTGTTGTGGCTGCAGCCTTCCTCCCCTTGTTTGGGGGAAGTTTGGAAGCTCCCAATGGGGACGTGCACTGCCGCAAATAGGTAAAATGAGGTTCGGAAGCTGTGGGGGGAGGTTGCCTTCCCTCCCTCATTGTTGGTTAATGAGTGATTTTAAGATGGATTTAGTATAATGAGTCAGTAATTGAATAATCATTAGACGTTGTAATATTTCAAGATGCAATACTCAGTCAAATTTGTCAAAAATGTTATTGTAAAACAGTTTAAGAATTCAACACACAAAGTATTAATCTTAAGTAGAATTGAAAAAATGGTTTGAGTTCTGCTTTTTTGCTGATGCGGCTGGATTTTTTAAAATTCCTCCCCTTTCCCGTCTACAGTTGTCCTCCCCCCTCCCCTCCTAGGTTCCCAAGCTCTAGTACAGTCTGTTCCCGGCCCGGGCAGTCTTTTGTTTGAGACTAGTATCCGCAGTTTAATGTCTACAGTTCTGTTCCAAAACCTGTGTTAGGGATCTACACTCTCCCTACGGCATCATCTACAAACAAAATGGAGTAGAAAGTAACAACATTGAACGACGTAAAATTGTTTAATTAGAACGATTTCTTCATATACTCGCTCTAGTTGAGTAAAGTTTGTAAAGAATTTTAAAGTACAAAGACTAGAGATTAAATAGAAGTGAACTTGTGTGAAATGATAGTGCGAAGTCATGTTTTAAATACGAACCAGAAGAAATGAAATCAAGGTAAAAAGTTTTCATTTAATTTTGAAAATGTTGTAAGCTTTGAGTTTCGGGCACAATTAAATTTGGACGAAATTTTTTATCTGATTTTAATAGTTTTTTGTTTCCTGAGCTAGCTCTAACCATACTGTCGCCGATTTTTGTTTTTGACGTCGAAAGCTTAAAATCAAGCCGGTCTTTTAAAGGTACCACCTAAGCCTGTCAAATGAATCTGTATTTTTCTGTTAAATCATATTAGCGTCAAGTAATGCGTTGATTATTTATACACTGTTAATTATTTCTCGAAGTCTATAAAAGGTTTTAATTTATCAGGTTTGACCTTTAAGGTATTCTGGTTCGGGTAATGTTCTGTTTTAGTTATTTTCTTATGCTTTGTTGTGCATTAAGTATTCTAACTAAAGAAAATTAGTTCAAGGTTAAACACATGCACATATTGGTATATTCCTATAGAACGATTTTTGGACCCCGCCGT
>NW_019396051.1:104565-188474 GCF_000591075.1 Eurytemora carolleeae
GGGTTAAAAATTCTCTTTATAGTTACCGGGAATTAACTTCATAATCTGTTTTTATCAAACACTGTGACCTTTGTACAACTTCTGCGTACACGGATTGTACACATTAACCTTTAGTGTAAATGAAATGCGATGGTGTATCTTTCGACCTACGCAAATCCGCTATACTCCACTACTGACTTACGCCAAATCCGCTATACTATACATCCGACCTACTAGCACGTGGGTTTACAGCTGCTAAATGGACTTGTGGCCGCAGCGCTCGGCCCACTAGCCTGTCCCAGCCGCAGCGCTCTGCTCAGAAACTGTCTTAACCTAACCAAACCCTCAAATAATACAAAAATAAACAGCTAGCGTAGGTCCGATATTGCAGTTTGTCGGAAAGTTAGTAGGTCAGAAGTTCAGTAAGTGGATGTTGCGTATAGACGATGTAACATTACCATGAAATGTAGTGTTATCATTATATTGACGGTCTGCTTTTTATTACTTCTTATCTTCAGTGTTTTACCTCTAAAGAACTTTGTTAACATTTTTTCATCGATTTGTAGAATAAATAAATTTTAATCCAATTACTCGCCTAATGAAATTGCACCATATATGTTCTGGGCTGAAATAAGGTCTTTAGGTAGAGTATTATTATGTCAATATTGCGCGATTGTTTTGTTGTTATTTTTTCTTAATTTTTTTATTGAAAATTTTCAGGATGGATAAATCAAATTATCTGCGTACTCCGGGCCCAGATCCAAGATAAGTGGGTTAGGTTCAGCAACCTGTTTCTCCAGATCTACATTGGGAACTGTAAACCACGCAGTTCCTCATGATGCACTAACCTCTTGGCATGGAGCCTTCAACAGGTGATTAATTGTATTTTTAACAATCTATGTAATTCAGTCACATTTCACGAAAAAATGGTTTAAAGTTTATGCAACAACGAAATTGTATTTTTTTTTATATAACATTAAAATTTAGATTTCATATTGCCTTTTATTTAATTTTTTAATTAATTTTCAAATCGATTCTTTTTTAGCAATACCATTTATTCAGATAATTTACCATAATTAAATTATTGAAATTCAATTTTTCTGTTTAGTTGATTTAGCTCAGATACCTAACTCTATCCATACAATGTCTGTCCCCGTTTCTCAAACAGTTCAATATTACACTGCCCGGGATGGTACTCCCGTGGCTATCGCCCAAAAGACCGTGGTTTCCAGCTCCAACTCAGGGGCGGAGACTATCGTCCCGGTTACCGCCGTGTCAGGCGGTACAAGCACAAGCTTCCAGCTGAACGCTGACACCCTGCAGCTGATAGGGATGTCTGGGACGCTACCGAACAGCAACTTGTTCGTTAACTATCCCCACACTATGTGGGAAAGAGATGCAGAAGGGAACAGAATACCTATTCAGGTTGAATATCATTTAATTTTTTATTAACATATAATAATTTTATTTACACGATTTGCTCTGAGCTTTCTTTTCAAAATTGATATGATCCTTTTCCTTATTTTTAAATTTTCTAGGTGACCACTGCAGTCACCCAGGCCGTGGTGAAGGGAGAAGGGGATGCGTTGAGTCAGGCGGCGGCCGTCATTAAGAACGAGGTCAACACTCCCATCAAGAGTGCTGCTGTTCTCACTAAATCCTTTATCTGTGACATCTGCAACAAAGGGTTTGCTAAACGTGAACACCTGACCAAGCATACTAGGATACATAAAGATACAAAAAGGTAAGTTCAATAAATTGTTCAAATAATTGTTTCGATAAATCTTGTCCAATGTAATTATTTTAGTGAACTCCATATTTATCTAGTTCAGTAAATATGTTTAATACAATACTTTTATCTTAAACCTGTTGTTAAGTTGTCCCCCCCTGGTCAGTTCAGAAACCCTTCATTAAGAGTCATGACATCAATTGTCAGAAGAAATCCTCCGCGGAATTTCGGAACAATTATCTTCTGTTTTATTTTCTTTCGAACAAATATTGCCCCTTTTAACGTACCTTATTTATNTCTTAATAAATACTTTGTTCAGGTATACTTGCGAGTACTGCCAGAAACAGTTTCGTGACCGGTATGAACTGGTTCGACATCAACGTCGACACACCGGCGACTTCCCCTTTAGATGCAGCGACTGTGATAAAGGGTTTATGAGACATGAACGCTACATGACTCATCTTCGCTGGCACTCAGGTTCGTTTAGTATAAAGTAATAAATAGATCATTTTCGGTTTCAGAAGGATTGATTTTTCAAAACGTCCATTTTTAGTCTTGTTAAAAATTAAATCTATGAATTCAATTAAGTTTAATGTTTTCTGTATTTTCTAAAGGAACTATAAGCCTAGTTTCAAAGTAACTCTACATGGAAACAGGGCAACGCCCGAATCACCGCAATACCCTTAAAACATTTTTCTAGTTAACAATGTGGACAATATTGTTGTCTTTGACTCTTAAGTGTTTATTTCTGTGAGTTTCTCCATTGCTTCTTAAATTAAAAGTTTTTATCTGTGGCTATTTTTTTTTAGAAAATCACAGTTAAGAGAAATAAATTTTTAAAATTTTAAACATTGATATATAATTCATACTTTATCATTCAATCTTTTAAGGGTATCGTTGTGAATCCGGGATTGTAATTACATGAACGGTCGCTTAAAAATACGCTTACAGTCCCTTTAACTCATTGAATGTTCAAGCTCAAAATATTCAGTTCTAGTAAATTTTTCATGCATTATTTGGCAAGCCTGTTGTAACTTTAGAACGTTGAAATCTAATATTAAAGATGGATATAATAATGGATCTATGTTTAAGAAATGTTGAAGATATTAAGTATATTTTTTTTCAACTGTTCTGTACTCTTTACTTCATTGTTTGAAAATAAGACAAATGTATAGGGATTCCCCTGTTATTCTTCTACTCAGCTTTCTTAGTCCTGTAATAAATATATCTGTTTAGGAGAAAGACCGTTCCAGTGCACCATGTGTGACAAAAGTTTCCGGGATCGTAGCGAACTAAACCGTCACTCCAGGAGACATACGGGAGACCTTCCGTACAAGTAAGACACAGATTTATTCATTTATTAGATATTTTTGTAAAAATTCAGCTATATGATACATCCTTAAGCAAATTTAATAATATTTATTCTTTAATAGATGTGGAACCTGTGGAAAAGGATTTCTGCGTAGGGAGCGGTATATCACCCATGTACGGATCCATACCGGAGAAAAACCGTTCGTCTGTTCAGTTTGTAGCCGCGGATACAGAGATAAACGTGAGCTGAAGAAGCATCAAGCAACCCACAACCACCTGGACCAGGATCCTGAGTCCCCTAACTCTGCAACTAGTCCAAACCAGACGTCTAGTGCTAATCATATAACGGTGATGTCTCCGACGCGAACTATTACTGTTGCAGGAATGTCTCCGACGAAAACTATCACGGTTTCTGCTCCGGCACAGCATTCAAACCTGGCAACTATAACATTTTCTCTTCCCACCGAACCGGTTCCGAAGAACCAACTGGGAATGGCCCCCGAACCCCAAATATTTGCAGCTCCGCTAAACCCGGCTCAGATTCAGCTCCCGCCTAGTGTTGCCACTGCTCTTCAGAACATGAACCAGAAAGCTAAACAAGGTATCATGTTAACAACTGCTCCATCTACGCCGGTCAAACAAGAGCAGCTTACACAGATCAGCAGCAGCGGACACATCCTTAAACAGATTCAAGGAGTTATAGAAGGAGAAGGTGCTCAGATAACCCTGGCAGGAGGTTCATTCCCCGGGCTGATGGCTGCAGGGGGAAGTCCCCAGGTGTTTTACTACGTGATGCCCAGCACCATGCAACCTCTTATTACAGATGGAAGTGAAGGAAGGGGAGGAACTACACAGTTCGTGGCCCTACCGGCCGGAGCCTTACAGGCTACAGTACCCGTCTCATCGGTCAATGGAGGCTTTCCTCAATATTTCATAGGTATTTTATTGATTAGGATATTATTTAAATCTTCTGCGGTCAATAACTTACTTTGAACGTATTTAAATCCCTTAAATCTTCATGCAATAGCATTATTTTTGGTGTGGGGGGATGTTTAACAAGATTATGCTTATTTTTAAAACCGTTCAGTGTTTAAACATAACAAGTTATTCAATGTGATCTATTTTTAGATTCAAGTGTACAGACGAGTGGAACTGGGAACGGAGGTTCTGGAAGATCCAATGCAATTTGACAGGATGGTTCCGCCTTGGATATACAACAGGGGGACGGATCTATCAATTCATCTCCGCTCCTCGTCTCTCTAGAGACGGGTATTCATGAGCAAAGATCTGTCACCCTGGTTCCTCAACTTGAATTCACGGGTAAAAAGCAAGATAAAAACAATTATGATCATATGTTCCCATAATTTAATAAATATTTACGAAGATTGAAATATCAGCTATTTAACACTCTTATTTTATTTTCCTAATAAATCTTGCTTTTCGGTTAGAAAATGATCTCAAGATTCGCGATTCAGTCGAAGAAATTATGTGCGCGCGTGAACTTTTGACTCTTGGACAAAATTGTGATTTAAGATTGCAAAATTTCGAACAAAACAAACATTCAAGAATTGTTTTTGATGTTCCGAGTCACAGCTCCAAGGTTTATGGTCAGCAGTTCATCCACAACCCTGAGCTGGTGTCAACCATTCCGAACCTGGATGGAAACTTCTCCGAGAGTTCCGACTCCGGAGGGGAGAGTGACTCGGAAAATTTTTCTGTATGTATGAATCGTGACTTGACCGAGAAAGATCGGGTAAAAAAACTTATGTCTGGCTCTAAATCAACTGTTGAAGGTTCCTGCCCTTTAGTGGTATCTAAATCCTTAATAAATAAAGAAAAAAAGAAATTATGGAAAAAAGTGAAAAGAAACGATAAATTTGTTCCTAAAAGTGATGAACATTTGATGGTGGGGGAGACTCCCCCTGACGCTCCGTTGCGTTTAAAGCCATCCAGATCTAAGTCTGGAGAATTAGGTCAAGTGACCGGAAAAACTAAAAGTGAAATAAACAATTCCTCAAGTGAAGGTATTATAAACCAAGTGTACGGGACTACCCAGTGTAGAATAAAAGTCTGTGATAGTACGAACAGTAACAGTGAGGGTCTGAGCAAAATGAATTTAAATAACGTGACGAGTTTAGGCCTGCCGGTAAACCAATTGAGCCAGGTCAGCACATCTAATATTATCACGCTGGCTCATACCAGCTTGAGCGGAACACCGACTTGTGTCTGTGTCTCAAATCTGAGCAGTGGCGGACAAATAGTTGCCGTGGCAGGGATGAACTTGGGATCTACTCCGCCACTACTAGTCTTCAGTAGTGGAGGCAATTATAACACCGGAAGTTTTATAGGAAATTTCCCCGGAGGAATGCCAATGACATTGATTCCCGGCGGAGGGAATAAAACCCTTATTCAAGCTACTCAGCTTCAAGCTGGTCAGCTGAATATCCAGAGTTCTGAAGTCCTGAAAGTACCTGTAGGAGTAACAAACAGTCAGGGAGGGCTGGTTGCTATCACTCAACATATGGGAACTCTGACACAAAACTCGTCCTTCACACACTCATCAAATACGGTCACAACTCCAGCGCCAACAATCCAGGGGATGAGAGGGGAAACCTCGGTTAGTTTCGAGGATAAACCTGTAGTTCGGGAAGCGAGAATCGAACCAACAATACAGGAGGACGGGTCTATTCTCTGGTCTTGTAATGTTTGCGCTAAGATCTGTCCGTCTGAAGGTGAACTGAAGATTCACAAGAAGAGACATAAAATTGATGAAGCTCTAATCTGTCCCTACTGTAAGAGAAGTTATGTTGATCAACACAGATACGCTGTCCATGTGAGAATCCATACCGGAGAAACTCCGTTCCATTGTGAACTCTGCGGCAAAGGTTTCAGAGACGATAGGAAGATGAAACTTCACATGGCTCGTCATAACTCTGGACTATCCCACAAATGTCATCTTTGTCCCCGAAGTTTCGAAGGTCCGAAGGCGCTTGAAAAACATCTGAATGCTCATGCTACAGGGCGTTATGTGGCACCTAAAGTAATCCAGAAATCTGACGGAACTACAGCAATGGCACTGCCGGAGGATAAACAAAAAGATGCAGAAATGCCGAACCTTACCTCGGAGATATCTCGGGACGTTGAACCGTCTCGGACTGCTCCAAGCCCGCATATGATCCTTGGAGATACCTCTCATTTCTCAAGAATATCCGAAGGATTGAGTTTTGATCTGAAGTCTGAAGGTTCCCAGGAGGATGATAGTGTATCCGCTTCCTCCAGTATGATTAGTTTATCTATGGATGATATTTATCAGTACAACGTTAATCAGACAGCAATAGAAACCCCCAGGTAATTCAATTCAAAGGATGGTTAGATAAAATTCCTGGACCAAGTAACTAATTAAGTATCAGAATTTTTTTTTTTTTGATCATTTCAAATTAAGTTTTGTAAATATAATACTCTAAAGCTTTTTTGAGTGTGTCTTTTTAAAGTAAAAGGTTTAACTTTTAAATGTCGCTAATCGCCTCTTTTCGGCATTGATGGACGCACAAAAATGTTAAAATCGAAATTGTTTCTAGGCTATATTTTTCAATTTCTAATGGCCAAAACTTTCTCGGGGTCATGTGATTTACCACACAAAATTTGGACCAGATCGGTTAAGGTTTTTTAACGTTTATTTGTTACAAACCGACAGACAAGATTATTAGATAACGGGTTAATATTGATAGCATTAGTAAAAAAGCCTTAATAAAATTTAATAATACTGACCAGGGGCGGATACAGGGGGGGGGGACATTCGCCCCCCCCCTGAATTTGGAATTTTTTGTTCCTATTTTTAGAATAGCTTCTAAATAGCATGCTTAAATCCTGTATCCGCCCCTGATACTGACTAAATTAATTAATGAAATAAGTGCCACCTGCCCGCCCCCCCTCCGCCATTTAATGTTAACGAGAACAAGGTTTTAGAAAATTTAATTTAAAAAAAAAATTATTTCAATTTCCCCTTGTGTTTCTATGACTTTAAAATCAGAATCTAGAAACAGGAACCTAGTCACGTGGGAAAATTCAATTAGCATTTTGGAAATTGAATTGTCTTTAAGTTTTTTAAAATAAATTTATGACATATCTTCAATTGAAATTAAGATAGTAAAAATGTTTTGAAATGAAAACTTTTGAACAAGAAAACGTTATGGCTTATCCTCAATTCCATAGAATTGAACTTTTTAACAGAAAGAGCTTAAATGCTAACTTGTAAATGTTAAAATATGTTAGCGGGCAGCGAATTACCCGATTTTTCTTGGAAGCATTAGAGTAAAACTGGCTTAATACAAAATTTGAGCATTTTAAAATAATATTCCTAAATAAGCCAGCCATTTTACTGTTTAGATTTGAACCTTGATTTTTAACCATTTAGAAATGGAATAATTAGTGACCAATTAATAAAAATTTCCGTTGAATTTTTGCAAATTTAATCGTTTTCAGCTCTGTTCTTGCCGAAGAATGAAGAAACAATTATGCTCGATTCTAATATTCTATTTTTTTCAGTAACCCTGACAGTTTGGATATCCAGGAGAAACTAACAGAGGGAGCTGCTCGGGTTGTTCCTCTAGACATGGATGAGTTTATGACTGGAGGATCTAATCCTCATCAGAAAATCAAGGATGAACATAAACCTCAACACAACGACTCCGGAGAGTTCCCTGATCTACTAGACTCATCCAACAGCCTTGCCAACCTGAACTCCAACTATAATTACAGTCATCATTACAGCAGTACGACAGACGAAAAGCTGGACAGCTTCTTCAAGGCTGCCGGCAGCATCAAGGAGGAGTCAGGACTCACATTCACAACCTTGGACGGACTGAAACCTGATTATCCAGATATAGAGGTTCCGTCCTTTGCTGACCTTAAACCTTCAGGTCCAATAGTTGTAGCAAAAAGATCTGTTGTTCCCATGACAGAGGTAAAACTAGATCTGGAGCTAGGAAACCAGGTGGAACTTGATATTAAGACTGGTATCTTACCAGATGAGATAAAGCGTGAACCTGCTCCGATACTAGAGGTTACTGCATCCAGCCCTGTACAGACCATGGTAGCTAATGATTCGTCTCTTTCTTTCCCTGGTCAGTTTTATCCTTCTGCGCAACCCTCTTCATCTCTAACAACTCCTGTGGAGGTTAATCAAGAACTTATCACTAAGCAAGAAACTCCAATTGTAAATATATCAGATCTTTCTGCCTCCTCTTTATCCTTGAAAGAGGAAAAGGATTTGATACCAACCCAACCCAGTGCTCCAGCTCCCAAACCCCTGGAACCTCTAGTACAGAAGGACCCAGTAAAGGAAACCTACACTGTTATTACCGAAGGTGGACTTAAAGTCGAAGTTCCAACTATTATTACCGGAGGTTATGACTTTGATAATCTTCTATGCCTATTTTGTGAAAAACAACAGTTCAAAAACGACAAAACCTTAATAAATCATCTATTAAGCCATTTTGGGGTAGCCCCTAAAATGGCTACATGTCCGATCTGTCATTTATCTCTGCAGAAAAAATCCTTTGCTCGTCATGTTAGACTTCATGGAGACGTGCAGCCGGAAGTGTGTCCTTATTGTAAGAAAGAATTTAGAGAAAAAAGATCTTTAGAGAAGCATGTCAGAGCTATTCATGAAGCAGAGCGACCGTTTCCCTGTGACCAGTGTTCCGAGGCCTTCAGAAACCAAATAGAGTTAAAAAATCACAAAACCAGACATTTGAAAGATCACCCCTTCAAATGTGACACGTGCCCTATGTCCTTTCAAAAACAGGAAGCTCTCACCACCCACTACCGTCTTCATACCGGAGAGAAACCCTTTGCTTGTAATTTCTGCGATAAAAAGTTTACAAGTGAAAAAAATAGACGAGTTCATGTACTCCGTCACGAGGGAAGTTTGCCGCATAAGTGTGAGGACTGTGATATGACTTTTCAATCAAGATCCCATCTCATCAAGCATGCAACTAGTCACACCAGGAAAACTCAAGATGCTGTGGTGGATAAAATCCACACATTCTTAGAATCTTTTGGAGCATCTCTAGGTGAGTTTGGACTGGATGATACTTATGACTCAAATGATCAAATTTCCCTTCACCCAGCGTCTGAAAGCGGAGAAATTGAAGATCATTCGGTCAAACTCTCCATGGAGACGTTTTCTGAAACCAAGACATTGGAAGCAGCAGCTGCTTCAGCAACAATACCATCTTCAGCTGATACTGCCTTTTTTGATCTGACAGAAGATACAGATTCTCAGGACGAGATGAAGAAATCTGGAAACTTCTCCTCATCCTCTGTTCCATCCTTGGTAAACGGACTGAGTGAGGAAGATGCTGAAAGAATGGCAAGAGCAGAACTCGACTCTGAAATTCCTCCAACAGCGGACGGAACTCATCTTTGTCAGATGTGTAACACAAGGCTTGGAAATAAGAGATCTTACATTATCCATCTTAGAAGACATGCTGGGATGCTGAACTTCAGGTGCAACTATTGTCCTAAAACGTTCCAAGGACGTGTCAAGTTGAATAGACATATGAATACACATCTCCGGGACGGAGCGCTACCTCCTGTCATGGCTAAACCTGAGTTCACAAGAAAAGATCCTGTACCAGGTCCGAGCATGGTTCAAGAGAAACCTGGTTTCTGCTGTAATCAGTGCAGTAAGATTTGTCCTGATAAAGCATCCCTGCAAGAGCACACTAAGATGCATCTGATTGAAGATGCTAAAGCTAAATTCAGCACTACTCCGAAAGAGAAAAAGGTAATACAACATTTTGAAGTTCTACTGAATATTAACAATTTTCAATAAAACCTATTTTGAAATTCTTTTTACAAAAATTGAATATTCATAATTTTTACTAAAAGTGCATCAAGAAGAAGTACACTTACAGACGATTTTTTAATTCAAACAGGAACCAATATTGCAGTAGGTCAGAAGTTCAGTAAGGGGATGTTGCGTATAGACGATGTAACATTACCATGAAATGTAGTGTTATCAATATATTGACGGTCTGCTTTTTATTACTTCTTATCTTCAGTGTTTTACCTCTAAAGAACTTTGTTATTATTTTTNTTGTTTATTATTTATTGTTCATTAGTTAATATACTTCAACCTATTCTTGGCTGGGAACTTTTGAATGAACTGAATTAATTAAGCTTATCTTTCCTCGTCCCTTGTGATGGAATTCTAAGTTTTCACCAATTAGAGATTAGTCTATCCCCTAGTTAGCAGAGAATGGACTTGATTTGTTCTATAAAATCAAAAGTTTCCTGCCTTTGATTTATGTCGTCTTTCTTATTCCTAGGTTGCATGTTTGACTTTTAAAGGATCTTTTAACCTAATTTTTAAAAAATAACACTAATTTTTAAACTATATCCTTTTACTAAACAATCAGATCTGAAAAATTAATTTAAATACCTTAACTATTATAACTTAAATATTTTTCTATTATATTGGACTGATAAAATATATGTGTTTTTATAAGTTCTTAAGATATTCACTGAAGTGTAAAAAAATGTTGTTTTAGTTACTTAATACTAATACTTACATTCATTTATGTCTCTTCTTTTTAACAGAAAGCTAACTGTATTTTTGCATAAAACCTAAATATTTTTTTTGATGCAGTCTACGAAGGATATTAATTCTCTTACTGCTTTAAGAGACCTATGTGGAATGTTAATTTTTGTTTAAAAGTCCTGAAGAGTTACGAGTTAGATAAGGATTGAAAGTCAATTTTGAATCATGAATCGAGTTGTGGTTGTGTTGGTAGAAGTCATGTAGAGATTTAGAGTCTAGTAGGAAATTATGTTTGGATTGGGATTTAGAATTGAACTAAGATTAGGGATTTTTTAAAATAAGACTGGATTAAAACCTGGGTTATGATTAGGAGTTGGGTTGGGATTAAAAGTTAGGTTAAAGATGAAGGTTGTGATTAAGTGTTGGGTTGGAATCATGAGTCAAGGTTAGGATTATGGTTTTAACATAGAAGGGCTGTTCCCATGCTCATACACTAATATTCTAAACCTTTTATCTTTGCAACCTGATGTTGTAGATCTTTGATATTTCAAACTACCTTAAGATCAAATAGTCAAAGTTTGAAATGCCAAAGGTTTACCCGATCAGGTAACAAATTTATAGGGATTTGAGTTTAAGATTACTGGTCAGATTCTGAATTTAAAAGTCAGATTACAAATAAAAATTCCAAACTTCATTGTTTCACAACTTTTACATTTTAGTTGAAAGTGAGAGACTAGGATACTTGAAACCTATTCCTCTTGTCATCATCAAGGCAGTTCCACCAGAGGTTCTACAGAAACCTAAAGAAGAGAAGAAGGGTGTTGATGACTCTTCTAGCGAGGACTCTGAAGATGAAGTCCCTGATCCACTGCCTAAGCTTTATGATGATGAACTCGGGCCTCCTGTCCTCTCCAGGTCTGGAAGCTCAGTGTCTCTTGAATCTCCAGGCTTAGTGTTCGACCAGAGACCATCTAGTGCTTGTACTGACAACTCCGATATATCCACTGGTCCTGAGTTCATCACCCCTCTCTCAGACACTGACGAATCTCAGTTCGACGTTGCTTCTCTTACCTGTAGAATCTGTAACAAAACTTTAAAAAATCTTAGAACTTTCCGAAACCATCGAGCCAGACATCTTGGCATTCTCAACCATAAATGCCCTGACTGTTCAAAATGTTTTGAAGGACGCAGTGCTGTAAACCGTCATCTGATCTCCAACCACAACAGAGAGCTCCTACCACATGAGATAACCACTAATCCCGCTGCAGCAGCAGGAGCAAATGTATGCAAACCAACATCTGGGGTCAAAATATTTAAACCTTCAGATATGGCCAGGAAACCCTTCCAATCCACAGAGTCTCCAGGAAAGGTAGCAGAGATTGCTGTACCAGGATTGAGCACTGTAACAAGAGGAGAAAAGGGAAAGTCAGATGATTCTTTGTTTGATATGGTAAGAGAAGGAAAGACAGTTGTTCCCCCTGCATCTGGTCAGATGCCAATATTACTGGAGAATCCTGCGCCACAACCTGTAAAGTATATTGTTGGTTCTCAGCTCAGGAATGATGAAAACTCTTGTAGTGATACTGATTCCTTGAACAGGTTTGAGAGGGAAGATCGTTCCCATAGTCCAGATTTGGAGGACCCAGTAGAGAAACTTGATGAAATATCTCATAAACAATCGTTGGATAAGAGTAAGGAGGAAATTGTAACAACACCAGAAGTGGAAAAGTTAGAGGAAATACCCAAAGAAACGGAAAATAAAGAAACCATTGAACCAGCTCCTGTTGATGAGCCAAAAACCTTACCACCTGAAATAGCAAACATGGAGAAGATTATTCCTGAATCTGATTCAGATTCTGATTCTGACAGTTCCAGCAGTTCAAGCTCTTCAGATAGTGATAGTTCTTCAGACGAGGGAGAGAAGGAAAACGACGATAAACCTGAAGAGATCTTGATCGATGATGATGATAATATACCAGAGAACCCCATTCCTGACTCTCCTAAGAAAGGTGACCAATATCTGGACGCTTTTCAGAACTTTCTCACAAAATCAACTGACAAGGGTGCTAAAGCTGAGGAAGAGAGAGTTTCTCCTGAAGTGAAAAAATCCACTCCCAGAAGAACTTTGACACAAGTTATTGAAATTTCTCCTGTCGATGATATTATGTCTGTTTTATCACCTCCTGAACTAGAGGATCAGACTGAAGATTCAAAATCTTCAGAGAAAAATGAACCTGCTTTGAAACCTAAAGAGAAGATGAAAGTGATTCCTGGAGCAAGAAGGAAGCCAGTTTCAGGGGCAAAAAATAAAGTTAGCATGGTGGCCAGAATCTTTAGAGCAAAGAAAAAGGATGAAGTGAAAAATGAAGCAAAGAAATCAGATTCAATGAAACTCAAAGCACTGGAGAAACCTAAGAAAATAAGTCCCAGAAGACTTAGAAAATCTTCCTCTGAGGACTCGGATAGGTTGGAGAGTGAGAGCACTGATGATTCCCGCCAGGACGCAGAAATGCAGGCAGAGGCGGATAAACTTCTGGAGAAGAAAGGAGTTTCTGTAATTGGAGGAAAGTTAATGATTCCTGCTGATAAACTGAAGATTCCTGATGAGCTTTGTAAAATTAAGTTGGTTGGCAAAGCTAATAAAAGACATTTTTGTTGTGAAATTTGTGACAAGTCATACAACAGGGCGGACAAGATGAAATATCACCTGTACAATGATCATTATGAAGATTTCATCAGATGTTCAGATTCTGTTCCCAGAATACTGAAAAAGAGTTTTCCTGCCAAACTTGATGTCAAGGGTGTTCTTAGTAAGACTGGGAAAGAGAAATCTGTGAGTAAACCATCAGCTCTGGCTAGAATATTCAAGAAGAAGGAACCAAAGAAAGATGCTACTCCACCTAAAAGATCACCAAGGGAAAGAAAGATTTCCGAGAAGGATGAGGGATCCAAACTATCATCTATTCTAGTGGATCCAGGTTCACCTGTTGAAAGTACTTCCGACACAATGGATGCACATTCATCAGATCTAGAAGATTTAGGAAGATCAAAACTTAGAGGAAAATCATCTCCTGAGACAAGTAGATCAGATCTGCAAGAGAGAAGTGTTAAATCAAGAAGTCGTCAAAAATCTGAAAAAACTTCTCCTTTTAGGTCAGGTAAGCTGAGATCTGGGGACAATTTTGACCGTTCTGCATCACCACAAAAAAACAAATCGCCTGAAAAGTCTAATAAAAAATCCCCAATTAAGCAAGAGAGACCTGAGTCACCAGAAAAACTTCATCCGTCTATATTGACTGACAAGGTTATAAGTCCGGAGCAGTTGGAAATGATTAAGAGCCCAGAGAAAACTTCTTCTCTTCGTTCTCCCGAGAAACAGGATAGAATTACTCTTGTAAAACTAGATAAACTGAAGTCTCCAGTCCAATCTGTACCTATTAATTCTGAAGAAATTAACCAGTTTTTTGAGTCTGAGAATACTGATCTGGAACCATCTATTCTTGAGCCAATAACTCCTATTCTTCCTAAACCTGTGGTTCAAAAGAAAAGAGGAAGAAAGAAAAAGTCGGAAACAGATATTGAAGATTCATCTGAGGACACCGGGAAAACAAGAACTCGGAAAGGTTCTTCCTTCTTGGAACCTGTAAATTTTGATATCTCTTCCCTGGAGGGTAGCTCAAGAAGAACAAGAGCTATGTCTGAAGAAAACCTCACTCCTCCTGAAATTATTCAGAACACAAGCATGACTCCGGAAAAGTGGGATGGTTCTGGTCAAGTGTTAAAGAGTGGATTAAGAACTGAATTCTCACCAAGAAGTCTGGTTAAATTAAAGGTAACATTTGATCTTCCTGAAGCTTCCTATGATGCTGATGGAAATGAAATTGTTAAGGAGAAGAAGAAGAAGCTGGTTGAATCCTCTCCTACAAGGTTCCCAAAATCTGTAGAAGAACCAAAGTTTGGAATGAACAAGGACTTTGTAACTTTTGCTGATTTAGCGCTGAAATCTAAATGTCAGGTTGAACTGATGGAGAAGGAAAACTCCATTTTAAAACCTGTGGTAACTGGACGGAAGAAGGTTTCTGCTAGGCTAAGTTTGGAGCAAAGTAATATTGAGGATACTCCTGAACTGACAGCTCTTCAAGCGATCAAAGAAGATGAGAAGAAGGAAAATGAAGCAATTGCAAATAATCTACCAGTTCCGATTGAAAATTCCACCGAAATTCAGGACAAAGAGCCAATTACAGAGGAGAAGGAGACTCCTGTGTCAGATGAAGAAGACGAAGATATTTCTGATGATCTTCCGGAATCCCTGAAGATACTTTTGGGTGAGGGATCTGAGATGAAGGAGGATGAAAGTAGACCTACAAGGAGTAAGCTTCACGTGGATACAATTGGTCTCAGCTCTTCAACCTTGGACCTGGAACTTCATGCTCTTCGGAATTTAGTTTTTAATGAAATTCTTAAACAAAAATATGATTCTGGAGAGGATCAGAGAAGTGAAAGTAGAACCTCAGTATCTGCAGTTTCTGCTGATGAAACTAAACCATGTAATGAAGTGAAGAAAGACATAAAAGAGGAAAATACTTTGATCACAGAAGAACAAACAATAAAATCATTGGATGAAGAGGAACCATTAACTCAATTTTTGGAATGCATTAAAGAAGAGAAACCTTTGTCTCGAGTAGAAAGGTTTATCCAAATAGGTAAAAACTTTCAGAAAGCTATTCCCAAGTTTCGTAGTTTCCTCTGGCATGAGAGAAAACGACTTCGTATCTTGAAAAGTGCTGAATTCAGAGAGTTGCGAGATAAACAACCAATTGAGAAACAAAAGAAATACAAACCGAAGCGGCATGATTATTCTTTGGAAATCCTTTGCAAGAACAATCTTTACGACAATGTTGTCTTCAACACTAGAGAGATGATTGAGAAGAACTTCAGGTTAACAGACAAAGTGCTTCGCAGGAAACCATTTCATCCCATTTTTTATAGAAAATATTCAGTTCTGAAGAAGGAAAATGAGCTTAAGATGATCTTGAGGAGAAAACCAAAATCATACTTTTCCTGTATTGCCAACTGCAATGAATTGAAAATTAGCCTGAAGAAGGAGATTAAAGAAAAGAAAGCAGAGAGTGAATGTAAGAATGAAGTATCTCCTGTTCAACCCAAAGCTAGTAGTGCGGTTCTCCAAGAACATGAAACTCCAAAGGCTATTCCTGGTCCTAAGAAACGAGGACGGAAACCAAAGAGTTTTAAAGAAACAGCATTAGTGGAAGAGAAGATAAATTCTGCAAAAATGTTGATAGAAAATGATTGCGTAAAAGAAGGGAATACTTCAGAACCTTCTCCTAAGCGAGCACGAAAAGGCAGACCTAAGAAAGCTATGGCCTCTCCTCAGGCTCTTAAAATGATAGAACCTCAACCTCCTTTGATTCAACCTAATCAGGAGAAAGAACTAGATTCATCTGTTCCAATTGGTGAGACTAAGTCGAATAATTCAGCTGAAACTGGTAGAACTTCCCCTGTTAAAGAAGCTCATCAGTCTCAAACTTTAGATCAGGATATCGATATTAGTTCTCCTAAGTTAAAGCTTGATTTACCAGTTGACAAGTCTGATGAGATGACTGGTGAGAATTCTGCCAACAGACAGGAATTGGTTAAAGTTCAAACTGCTGCAGTTTCAGATCCTTCTGAGCACATTTTTTCCGCTGAAGAGAATAGGTTTGGACGAAAGGCTAAGAAACGCAAAGAAGTATTGGAAAAAACTGAAAAGATCAAGTTCAAGAAGTGCAAAATATCTGAAAGTTTGTCTTCAGATGAGGATCAGCAGGTTCCACTAAAAATTACCTTCAATCGATCATCAAAGAAGGAAGATGGCTCCATTAATAAATCCATCAAACTTAGGGTGAAAACTAAAACTACAAGTGATCATGGTTTCAACATTCAGATAGAGCAGCCTAAGACTGATAACCCAGTGAAATTTAAGTTAAAAACCTCAGCGGAACTAATCAAAAGATCTAAAAGGGGTGGGAAATCATTGGAGGATATTGCAGGAAAACTTGCTTTACTTTCTCAAACTAAGTCTGCTGAAGTAAAAGACCTAAAAATTTCGAATGACGAGAAAAGTGGATCATCAAAGTTTACTAAACTTAGAATATCAAGTAGGAATGAGAAACCAAAGAATCCAATTAAAGCACCTGAAGTTACAATTCAAAACCCAAAGGTTTTGATTGAAGAACCTAAGATCACAGCTGTAGAATCCAAGATCTCAACAAAAGAATCTAAAGTTTCAGTAGAAGACACCAAGGTTTCAGTAGATGAGTCCAAGGTTTCAATTGAAGAGCCTATGGTTCCAGAGAAAGAGTCTGAGGTTTCAGTAAGTGACTCTAAAGTTTCAATGAATGGCCTTGAGGTTTCAGTAGAACACTCAAATGTTTCAATAGATAAGTCTTCGGTTTTAACTGACAGATCAAAGGTTTTAGCAGAAGAGTCAAAGGTGTCTGGAGATAAGTCTATGGTTTCTGGAGGAGACCCTAAGATTTCAGTAGATGTGTCAACGGTTTCCCCTGAAGTATCCAAGGTTTCAGACGAATTCAAGATTTTAGATGAAGAATCAAAGGTTTCAGCTGTTGTGTCCAAGGTATTAACCAAAGAATCCAAGGTTCTAGAAATAACCAAAGATTTGTTTAAATCTGAAGTCTCAATTAAAGAAATCTCCAGGAAAGTGCCAGAAGTGGTTGCAAAAAGTTTCAAAGAGTCTACTGATGAACCTAAGGTTTCAAAAGAAGAGAGCAAGGTTTCCCCTGAAAAATTAAAGATCTCAGCCGATCAGTCAGAAACTTCAGAAGCAGTGTCAGAGGTTTTACCTGAAAACTCTAAAGTTTTAGCAGAAGAATCCAAGATCTCAGCAGAAGAGTCCGAGGTTTCAGCAGAAGAGTCCAAAGTTTCAGCAGAAGAGTCCGAGGTTTCAGTAGAAGAGCCCAAGGTTTCAGCAGACGAGTCCAAGGTTTCAGCAGAAGAGTCCAAAGTTTCAGCAGAAGAGTCCGAGGTTTCAGCAGAAGAGCCCAAGGTTTCAGCAGACGAGTCCAAGGTTTCAGCAGAAGAGTCCAAAGTTTCAGCAGAAGAGTCCGAGGTTTCAGCAGAAGAGTCCAAGGTTTCGGCAGAAGAGTCCAAGGTTTCAGCAGAAGAGCCCAAGGTTTCAGCAGAAGAGCCCAAGGTTTCTAAAGAAAATACTACAAGAGAAGAACCGATGGAGATGAAAACATCAATTTCTTCCACGGCAGCAAAATCTTCCACGAACTTGCTGGAAAAGCCTGAGATTAATGCTGAACTGTCCGCAAGGGCGGCGCCACCAGCACCATCTGGAGAAAGCAAGCAAACTTTCTCAGGTAAGAGACTCAACAAAAATAGAATTTAGCTCACAACACGATAACAAATTACCGCGTTATATTCATTGATATCAATTCCTATCAAATCAACATTTTTGTTGAAATTTTTCTGTTGTGTTAATTGGCAAAGGATCAAATTATTTTTGTTAGTTAAGAATTTTTAAACCCCCCCCACATCGATGTGACTTTCTTTGTTTACATTTAAGGCTGTATACAATATAGTAAACAAACAGATTATAAACAATACAGTTTTAAACGCATAACTGCTGACTGTTCAATTTTTTCATTTTTTACACAAACATATAGGAACTTAGACTTTAAAAATACTAGATCCAAAAATTTTAAAGAATAATTTTTAGAAGCAAATGATATGTTTAAGTTTTTTATGACCATAATTTAATTTGATTAATTTGAACCAGCTGACTGAAATCTGACGATTGCTCTTATCTTAAAATGAAAATTATTAACTTTTTAATTCAAATTAAAAATCAGCATTTTATGTTCAGAAACTGGAAAAGCTGGATTAGAGGAGATAAATTCTGAAACAGGTTTCAGTTCAACTCAATCAGCTGAAAATAAATTAAATCATAAATCCTCAGCAGCTGATCCAGAGAATTCAACAACTGAGCAAACTGAGACTGATGATGGTATGAATGAAAACTCTGATGAAAATATCAAAGAATCAAAAGATGAAGTTCCTGAATCCTTGGTTGCATCGAAAGAACTGACTGAGGAGATATTTTCCAGGGCTACGTCCATTGTACAGGCTAAAAGCAACATTATCCCTCAATGTGATGGTTTTGATGAATCAGATCTTAGTGAGAGTGATAGTGAAGACCTGCAACAGATCGATGGAAACTCTGACGTTTATAGACCTGCTAGATTATCACCAAGGACAATCTACAAGTTGCTGACGGATAGTTACAAATCAATCCAGGTTGTAACAACTACACAAAGTCCGTCTGCTCCAGGTGCCACCCGTAACCCCGGAGATTCCAATAGTAGTAGTTCCAACCCCTCAAGCTCCGTCAATAGTGCTCAGATTAAGCGGGACAGGTCGGCTAGTGAGGATAGCAGCGATGGCGGAGATCAAAATAATAAAAAGAAACATCAATGTCACATCTGCAGCAAACTTTTCCCCAACTCTTTCCGTCTCAAAACCCACGTTCGGGTTCATACTGGAGAAAAACCTTTCAAATGTGAACCCTGCTCCCAAGCATTTGCAGATCGGTCAAACTTCGTCAAACACAAGCAGACGAAAATTCACAAGAGCAAGGCAGAACCTAAGCTGGAGCAAACAAGTTCGATGGGCCAGACCATGACCTTGACAGAGGGTGGTAGGATAATTCAATCTTCTGTTGTCACTACAGTCAGAAGAAACAGCATCCAATCGGTAAGCTAGATTTAAATACATATTTTTAATTTATTGATAAAGTTGAAAAGCTAATCAGATTTGCATTCATCGGTTCTTCCTTCGTTTGTACCTGATGTTTGTGTTATTAATAGTAAACGACTAGAACAATTATTATATAATCGTGAAATTTGTACGTGCAATATCCAGTTCAAAGCTGAAATTAATCTGAACTGACCCAGTATTTAAAATTGAAAGTTTCCGAATTAATTCTAAACACAGTAATAATTATTGATTTAATCTTTTCAAAACATAAAGGGTTTAGCTTATTTCCTGCCATAAAAGAAGTGAAATATGCTTTTGAAAGTTTAAAGATTTTCACGGATTTCAATATTTTAAAATTCAATGAATGACCATGCATTTAAAGCAGATAATTGTTTTAAGTGGTTGAAGTTAGTCAAGATAAAAAACTAATTTGAATACAGAAAAAAATATATATCTATGACTCAATATTTTCTCTTGTTTTCAAATTAAAGTCCGTAAAAATATTGCTATGGAAGGAAACGAGACTTTTTAAAATGGGTTTTATCTATTGCAAATCACAGAAACTTGGAATATTAATGAAAATATTACCGACTGATGCCCCATTGATTTTTCTCGAACACTCCCTTAAAAAATAAACTTTTAACTTCTAAAGAGTAACCGATGAATTTCAGGTTCTGACTACGGTTCCTGATCGATTACAAGAGGTTCCACAGTTTGAATTTATTGATTCTCCATTAAACCAACACGACCTAGATTCTCACGTACCTGTTGACGGATATGGTAAATACTAAATATTTCAGTAATATTTATAATGGTTTTTTTGTAAATAAGCGAGCTAAATTCAGAAGATTATTTTTGTTTTTACAGAACATTTAAATTTCAGATACTGATGACTCGATACCGATGACCCTGGATGATATGGATGATATGAGTCCGGCTGCTGAGAATATGTATATGTTCTCTTCTCAAGTTGACGGAGAACAAGACTTTCTAGAATCTTCTCCTAACTCCCATCTTATGGCCATCTCCCCCTCCCAAATGGTGAATGGAGGATCTCATAGAATGAATGGAACTAGTCAACCTCATTCCATCTCCACCGGGATCAAGATCGAACATGTTCAAGGCCAAATAACCATGAATGGAGACGGGACGAGTTCAGATTCATCCATTCTTGCCAGGCAGCTCTCCCTAGGTGTTGTAAACAAAACTCTATCTGATACAAGTACGGATAAATTTTACAGCTGTGAGATGTGCTCGGCTAAACTCAAAAACAAGAGAAACTTTGAAACTCACATGAAGAGACATCGTGGAGAGCTTCCCTTCAAGTGCGATGAATGCCCTAAAACATTCCAGGGTCGGAGGGATCTTGAAACCCACAAGAGAAGCCGACATGATCCCAGCCGAAGAGGACGAATAGAGACGGATCTAAGTATGATCATGAGTAAACCTGCCACACTGACCAGCAACGTGACCTCCACAGTGTTCACCTCGTCTCCGTCCACCGAGTCTATGGCTAAAACTGTAGTTCTCGGTATGAACGGATTTTCATCCAATTTCATCTCAGGTTAGCAGTTGTAAACAACTAATTTTGTAATTCGAAATAAATCCCATTGAGGTTCTAATTTAGATCTCATTGCTCCTGGTTTTTAACGAATTCTTGTTTAGATTCCATGAATACTGTTCTGATAAAACAAGATCCTGTTATGGTCGGGAGTCATAAGGATGAACCTCCGGACCCTGAGGATTTCATGCTGCAGGACACCCTTCCTCTCTTCGAGAACAGGTTTGAAGCCTTTAATCCCATTTTAAATGATTAAATTATGATCTACTTGAAACAAAAATCCTATATTTGACATTTTTGTTAATTGAAACTAACCTGAGAAATTTCATGAATGTGAAATTGGGAATGACCTTGATTTCCACTTTGAAAGATTAACAAATATTATTGATGTTATTAAATTTGAAAAAATATAAAAACATAATATCTACGCCGAATCAATCAATATTATGACTGTTATTATTTTTCGTGTCATTAAATTACTTTTTATTAAAAACTTTGAATCTAATAAAGTTTTTTTTCAGCTTGATGGAACCCGGAGATAGTTCTGTAAGTCTTAGCTTGGATGATCTAGCAAGCTTTGCTCCGTCCTTAGAGGGACATTCTCTACCCGGAGGACACGATCAAAGCTTCGATGACGGAGCGGCGTCCTTCCTGAGTGGGACAGACATGTCTCATGATGCGTTTGATCTGGTTGGAGATAGTACAAGCGATGGGTACAGTAGAAATACTCCTAGTATTGCCGGTAGGTATATCCAAATCTTGATTCATTTTAGGAATATTTTTTTTGCTTTTTGATGTCATTTCAAAGTGCTCGCTCAACACAATTATTATCCTCCATAAAGATGTTTTCTGATTAGATCTGCGAAGTGAGAGTGGAATAACATCTCCATTTACTCCCCGTAGTGGAAGTGGAACTCCTAGTCTACCTGATGAAGGAGAGTACCCTTGTTCTCAATGTGATAAACGGTTTGGGAACAGGAGAAACCTGATGAGTCACATGCGGAGACATACAGGTATCATTCCTTGACAATAATCTTGACACTTTGAAAACAACAATCCTTGTTCAATATCATTAGATGAGATACAAAACTAATTTTGCTTCTAATGATAGAGTTATTTTGCCTGAGTTTGTGATGTGCTGATTGAGTAGTGAGAAGAATTTCTGCTGAATAGTATAAAAACAAGGATGATATTCTAGGTGATTACAAACTGTTCTGCGAGGATTGCGGGAAAGGTTTCTTCACTCAATCAAAATTGGATTCCCACAAAAGAAAACACACAGGTATGATAAATTTTGACATTATATTCATTGTTTGTAGTTGCATGGTAAATATTTATTTGAAAAGGCGTTTTCCTTATTTTTGAAAATATCCCCTCCCCCTACCGGCTACCCTCAATCAATAGGGAATGTTTTTATGATTTTGAATTCGCTGTATTGGTGGAAACAAATGAATTTTTTGGTAAAAAGTCTTATTTGTCAACTCGCCAAACCTTTGAAATCAATTCCTTCCCCGTACATTTTTAGGAATGTATAGCATAAGAAAATAATTTTAGAAGAACTTTCAAGGCTTGTGTACCAAATTTCCTCTCGATTAGATTAGGTTTATGTCGATATCTGAGTAGTTAAACCTTTTTTGATTAGGAGAGAAGCCATTCCGATGTTTGTTCAAGACTTGTCTCAAGAGGTTTAGGTATAAAGGAGATCTTTCTAAACACATCAAGAGATATCATCCAGGACATTCTCAGGTACTTACTTACTTCAGCTGGACTCATTTCGAAAGATTTGTGTTTGTTCGGAACGTGCTATGTTACATAATATTAGTTAGAAAAGTATTTTTAAATCCCGAAAATGCAATGCAAGTCAAAGTTTTTATTAAATCCCAAGCCTACAAATTGCTGACGACAGCTGTAAGGTTTCCAATGTTAACTTGTAATGCAGGAAAATGATTGAAATTATTAAAATTATCTATGTCAGGTGGAACTAAATTAACTGGAATACCGTCATAATAATTGTAATCAACTTTTATTCACGTCGTATTAGTTTATCAAATGATTATGTAATTCTGGTTTTTCCGGTGTTATGCTAGTCAACCATTCGTTAATTAAAAACCTATTTAACATATTTTGTTAAATAGCATTCCTCTTCCAAGAACCCAAGAAGTAATTAAAGGAAGGGTCTGGCTTTGGAAATAGTTTTTTGTTAGTAAATAGTGGTTTCTCAGGCCCGGTTCTACGGCCAGGCTTAGAACTCTGAGCTTCGTTGGCAATCTTTAATATTATTTTTAAAAATCTGGTTCTAAGCTGTATTTTTAAGTCATAGTAATATTTATATAAATACCCTTTTTCTTAGTTTTTTAACAGAACCAAACTTTACTGATATACCTTTGCCTTCAATGCATTGTTAATAATTTGTGTTTTTTAGGCGCTTACTCCTGTACCCCTGCAGGAGGATGAGCTAATAGCTCTAGAGAATGCTCAACAAGCTGCTAAACATAAGACTTTAACAACAGTAACCACCATCAACTCGGATTCTTCTACACTGAGAACCGTCCTGACCACCGGAACTAGACCTTCTCACATCATCATTCCTTCTATGCAACCTCCAGTCAGCTCTCCATCCTTCACCATCAGATCTAACTCCAATCCGGGAACTATCATCCCAGACCCTGATCCTAGTCTAGACGAAAACCTTCTCAACATGCTGGCAGCAGACGGAGATGATGATGTAATGTTGTCTCCGACTGCCCGAACCCTGGCTGGATTAACCTCTTCCGTCAACGGATCTATTGATACCTCCCTAGTCCTTCCAAACACCGTGTTCTCTTCTAAACCCGTGAACCAGGATGTTGGATATCTACAGCTTATGAGTTCTGGTAAGAGTACGATTCTGCAGAGTAATGATACAACAAAACAGGTTTTCTTTCATATTGCAGACGGAAGTGGTTCCATTCAGAGACCCGTACTCAAGGGGAAGAACATAATTACCAGCTTTGCTCTGCCTCAAACTTCCCATTCCACTTTCAAAACTGGAATCACTCTGTCCGCATCTTCAGCTACCTCTTCTCAAACACTTAGAACCTTGCTCAGTACCTCCAGGGAACCTAAGATCATCAGGATGCCTTTTGTAAAAACCCTGAGTCCGGCTCCGGTGTACTCCAGGAATCAGGAAATTAACTTTTCTTCAGCATCCTCCGTAAACTTGCTCTCAACCACCTTTACTCCGAGTAGTTTAAGTAGCAAACCTATTCTTTCGCATAGTTTTTCAACAACATCTACTTCTAGCCTACCTGAGTCATTTCTTCCAGCAGATATTAGTTTCACTAGTGATTCTAGTCGGGAGAGCCAGCCCGGAGTTACCTCTGAAACAATGACTCTGAGTCTTGAAGATCTGCTCTCCTATGCTCGTATCCCGTCTGGTAAATCTGACGCAACCAAGTCTGACAGAGAATCTGATTTGACCAGTCCTGGATCCGTGAGGTCGGTTGTATCTGAGATAGACATGAACCCTGCTAGATCGGAGGATATGGAGGTTGGAGAGAAGTTTATCTGTAAGCATCCAAACTGTGGGAAAACGTTTGACCGAGCTAATTTGCTGAAACGTCACTTGAAGATGCACTCAGGGGAATGCAGGTTGGGATTCCTTTACTAATTTAATTATAAAGTTCAACTAATTGTTGATCAGCATAATATTTTTAAGTATTAGTAGATTCATAATATTTTTGACATATAGTTCGATAAAATTTAAATTTTTATGCTCGGAGACCGGTGGAAAACGTGTTTTTATGTTATCGGTAGTAAATCTTTGAGTTCTTGAAATATTTGAAATGTTCTAAATACTTGAAAACAGTTGTAACTTGTTCTAGTCACAGTAATTAGCCTTATTTAACAAAATAAATGTATTCAAACTACGGGAACCTAAGCAAAAGTTTTCCGGAATGTGTTTAAATTAAACCTTGTAGATTATCTAATGAGTTGAGAACTAATGAATATTTAAACGCTAGATCAAATGAAACCTGTTTTTCTAGGTTTGTTTGTGATGTTTGCAAGAAATGTTTTGAATCCAATAGTAAGCTTGAAGATCACTACAGGAGGCACACCGGAGAACGTCCTTTCCAGTGTTATGTCTGCGGAAACAAATTTAGATATAAAGGTGAGTGATGCTTTCGTCTGCAGAAATGCTTTTACAAGACAGGATCCGACACCTGCACTGGGGATATTTAGAAAACGTTGAAATTCCGACGAAATTCCTTACTTGGAAATAGTAAACATATACATTGGGAAAACTGGAGACAAGAAATCATATAAGTATTCTTATCACAAGTTTTTCCTTTTAAGTTGGATTTTAATATATTATAATATGATTTTGACGGGATTTTTGTTCAGGAGATCGAACGAAGCATTTGAAAAACCTTCATGGTATTTACAAAACCCAGGACGATGGAGTGAACGGTAGTGCAGTGCTAAATGAGATTCTGTCTCCGGACTCTATGGTAAACAAACCTGTAGAAGAAAGAACCATCCTATCCAATAGTGATAGCACCAACTCCTCTGTGGTCTCCAGTATGGAGCTCGACGTCCCCTTCAACCTTGATCCTGGTGGATCTAAACCTGATCCTCTGGACGTATCTGGTCCAAGTCTGATATCTATATCCAGTGCTCCGGGTCTCCCTGCCCGGATGCTCAGCTGTAGCCTGCCCCAGGAGACAGTGAGTATGTCCCTGGATGAGGTTCTGCAGTACGCCCAACCTATATCAGACTATTCTCTCTAGTGATAGATAGATAGATAGAGACTATTATAAACTATCCAGAAATATCCTACTTTACTACACACTGGACTTATTCATTGCACAGAATGTACAAACCAATGAAGTTTTCAACTTCGATGCTGTTATTAAATATTTACTTGGAATAGCTTATGTTTGAAAATGTACTAACCATATACATATTTGTAGTCGCAATTTACTCAACACGAATGAAATATGACTAGGTTGACGGTTGGTCCTTCTGACCGATCATAATCCTGAGATAAAATATATATAGAACACGGATACTGACGGATAATTTGTTTGTGTTGATGTACAAGGTAGCGCTTGAATGTAAATGAAAATTTGATATTTGTGATTAGGTTTAGTTAACACGGAAATTTCAGAAATATAAATCGAGTATTAACTTTTTAAATTTGTTATCTTTCTAGATGGAATAATATGTATTTGGTAAAAATGAGACCTAAGTTGAATGATAAATAGAAAGGCAAGGTTGGGAGAGAAAGCCTCCGAACCGATCAATACTGTATAGTACCGCAGTGGAAAGCCATGTCTGCCAGATGAACCCGAGTTGTTGTGGGATTCACACTCAGACCACTTGCTCCGGGTACAACAACCTAGTGATCATGGCTTAGGACGGGATGAACGAGCTCGGGATGCACGACGACGTGGTTCTGGACCTGGAGGGAGAGGAGAGGAAGGTTATCAGTGAGTTTTGTCATCACTTGGAGAAATCCAAGCAGCTTTTTAACGGGTTAAGAGACATGCCGCAGGTAGAATACTAGAGTGGTGATTACCATATTAGATAATACTTTGAAACAAATGAAAAGGAATTGAGTCTTTGCCACAAACTCAGATTTTCTAATCCCTATATCTTTGAAACCAACTGTTGCAGACCTTAGATATTTCAAACTATGAATTCCGTTAGATCAAGTAATCTGAATTTGAAATATCAAAGGTTTACAACACGTTTATCATTCCTTATTATGTAAACGGAAGACAGTTGAGTAGGATGGTTTGTGGTTGTATTATAATAGTTAAGAAGAATGGTTATAGTTGTATTCTAAGAAGTTTAGTTGAATGTTTTATGGTTTTATTCTAATAGTAATGAAGGATGGCTTGGTTGTATTTACAATAGTTGAGTAGGATGGTTTGTATTATAACAGTTAAGTAGGATGATATGTATTTGTATTTAATATGTAAGTAGTATGGTTTGTGGTTGTATTAGAACAGTTAAGAAGGATGATTTGTATTTAATATTTGAGTAGGATGGTTTGTGGTTGTATTCTATTAGTTGATTAGGATGATTTATAGTTTTATTTAACAGTTGAGTAGGATTGTTTGTGGTTGGTTTAGTTGAGTAAGATTGTTTGTGGTTGTATTAGTTGAGTAGGATGGGTTAATAGTTTTATTCTAATAGTTGAGTAGGATTGTTTGTGGTTGTATTAGTTGAGTAGGATGGGTTAATAGTGAGTAGGATTGTTTGTGGTTGTATTAGTTGAGTAGGATGGGTTAATAGTTTTATTCTAATAGCTGAGTAGGATTGGTTATGAGTGCATGGATTGTTTGTGGCTCTCTTGTGATTGACATGGTATATATTTATTTAAGTGGTTAAATCTGAAAAAAGAAATAAAATTGGAACTCAAGTAAATAGATGAGAGTTTCTACACCAAAGCGCAAATGAACGAAATACAATTTAGCGCTCAATCGATTTTCTCCCCCCCCCCCCTCTTCCCTCGTGAGTAATAAATTATGGATGATCATATGATTCCCCTGGACAACGTCGGTGATTTACATTTCCAAACTAATCTAATTTAATAATGGAGGTAGAAAAATATATTTGGGAATAAATGAACCGGGTTTCGTTATGTAATGGTTTTAAATGGTTTTTACTCTTTAAAAATTTCAAGAAATGTATTTTTCATAGTAATTCCGGAATTTTCTTCTGCAGGGTCACGTTTTTGTATTTGTAGGAGCGCTCTTCCTGCTTTATGGCAGATTTTTACTAAGAACCTATAAACTACGTTATGGTATACTAACTTCGGAACCCAGCACTAGCAAGCCTTGCCTGGAAAGTCAAGTTAGAATCTTTAAACCAAGCTAAGAACATTCCCGTGGTTCATCCGAGTTTCCCAAGTTTTGATCTGACTAACAAACATACAGACAAACAAACAGAGCTTACTACTGTTTATACATATAGATACAGGGTTACCCACAAAAGATGCGACTGTAAAGACGATCTGAGACTGTCAAAATATGACATTTCTATGTTGAATTAAATCATCTGCCTTGAATATAGTCTTTTGAGGGCTTAGCTAACATGATTTGGCAAAGAGTGAAACATGTTTACAGTTACAAGGGGGTCGTGATTTTAAGTAAATTCCGTACAATCGTCTCTGAAGTCTCATCCTTTGTGGGTAACCCTGTATAATCCAGGTGTTTCAGATTTCAAATAGTTCAAAAGATAAAAAATAAATTGGTCAACTACTGAGAAGTTGTCAATGTCTCGTCCTTAAAACCATATACTTTGGAGAGCACCATTATATTGTCCATTTTTATATGGACACACTCTGTATGATCAGATCATACTGTAAATTCAGAATTAATTATTATTTTCTATATCTGCTTAATGTATATAATTAAATATATTGGTAAGTATCTGATACAACCCAACCCAGCCCTCTGTCTGTCCGCGGTATTGATCCCCCCTCCCTCCAAACCCAGCTACAAACAATTAGAAACAATTATAACCAAGAATACAATACTTTGACCATTTATATCAACTAACAGTAAACTTTATAGAATCCGTCATTTTGTCAATTTTGAGTCAAGTTTTATATTTATGCGGACTATTTATATTTTGGGACACCTAACAGTTTACTATTCAGTGCTCATATTAGATATTATGTATTATAAACGAGCAGTGGACATGTAGAAATTACAAAAGGGAAAGGAAATATATTTTTTTTTATAAAGAAAGATAGAACCCTCTATTATATATTTACAAAAGAAAATATGAATGATGTACTTTTATCTATTGCTTTTTTTCAGCCATCATAATATGATAAAAATACAAACAAATTTAAATATTTCAAGAAATATGGTAATTTCTAAACCGGATCTTTGTTTATGTTTATTTTAAACAATAGCAGTTTCTTTTTCCAGCGAATATATTCCGAAGTTTGGTTCTGGTATTCTCAATCAAATAAAATGTGAAAATCCTGAACAATAATATTTCAAATTTATATCCTACCTTGTTATCCCTGGTAAGGCAGGTTAAATCATAACATTTTAAGGGGTTTTTATTATTTAAATATTAACTTATCTCGAAAATTTTTCTTACCATTTAACCCCTCATTCTACAAAAGTCAATGTTCAGGAAGAATGCATTAAACAAATCTTAAAAATTGCGGCTTTAATAGAAATATTGCAAGAGTAATTTCTAAATTCAAATCAATTCATTTTACTCATCAAATGAAGAGTTTTTTTTTGATACTGTTCTTCGTATATTCAGGGTAACCCACACAGTATGAGACTGTAAAGACGACCGGAAACATATATAATAGACCAATCCCAAAGTTGAATTAAGTCTTCTCCTTTTTGGGTAACCTACAGTGTAGATGGTAATCATTGTTAAAAAAAATAAATGTTATTTTAATCACCACTCCCTCCCTCCCCGCAGTCACGTTTAGTTTTATCAAATTTAACTTGCACGCAATATATGATTCAAACTTGAAATTAATATACAATAAGATACGAACATTAAACATTTATTACAATTTCAACTTTAGCCAAAATAGTTTCTAACGAAGGGGCTAATCTTGTAAATTTTAGCGATCCTTTTTTTAAGAGTGCTTTTATTAAATGTTTTCAGTACCCATTAAACGGTTAATAATGGTCGGTATTGTCATAACTTTTAATGTAGTAACTTTGTTCTTTTGTTTGGATATATCCGATCATAACTCAGGAACCTCTGGATAGATTTGCCTCAAATTTTGATTGGGGAACTCGATAGAACTACGGGAAAGTTCTAAGTTAAGTGAAACGACTTTTATAGAGAAATTTAAGTTTCCAGGTCAAGCTGGGTTCCCAAGTTAGTCGTCAAAAAATTGACAAGGGTCAAAGGACACCCTTGTTAACATTTAGTTCACAATCCCATTAAGTAAGTTTATTATTGGTAGATAATTGATATATGATATTTAAACGACTTATATAAAAGCAGCATTGTAGCACTTTTTTTCTTTCTATTGACATTTACTAATCCATGACTATATTAATGATTGAGAAAGAGATATTGCACTGTGAACTAAACAGAATGAGGTCAATTTTTAGCAATATTACTGGTACTGCTTTGTGACCTCGTAGCTCCTCTAAAATTGATTTTATGCTCAAGTACGAAAAAAGCAAATTATCAGGTTATATACAGTAAAACCCTTAATAACGAATACATCGAAAGAATTCATCAAATGTCGTATTCTTCACTTTCTGATAATGGAATGTTGCAGATATTTAGTTTTTTGATTAAATGATTATATGGAACTCTTTAAAACTGTTCCCGCATATTCATGTCTATTTATTTATTTTCGCAAATAATGAAATTTACGTAATATAGTATAAAACTCATTGAAAAATTGTCAAGACGACATTTGATAAATTCTTCCGATGTATTCGTTTTTAAGGGTTTCACTGTATAAGAAATTAAAAACATTTTTTCCTACTCAATAGCACTTCAATAAGAGGAGTTCTCATTGAAAACGTATAAAAAATCTTACACTTGCAATTTACTCTAGTTTAACGTGATATTGAAATGTTAAATCCAAAGAAATAAATAAATGTCAGAAAGAGAAGGGATGTTGGTTTATTAATAATATGATGGGAGAGAAGGAATATATTATTAAGATAGATTATTCATTATTATGGTAAACCATATGTAAATAAGTTGGAGATCAATCCCACTCTCATCTCAGACAAATCTAGAAATAATACAAAGGTCAAATTTATGCAAAATTACTAGTTCTTTATTCAAAACATTCTGTAACTATGAAAATAACCTGTTTTTCAATATCCTGTATTTGTTAAAACTCCTTAATAGATGAAAAGGATTAAATGTCGGAATTTGAACACCAGAACTAACAAACTTAAAAGATTAAAAAAGAACAATTTTAAAGATTTTAAAGATATAATGCACACAGCGGGAGAAGATTTTCCACCCTTAAAATATTTCCCCCACATCTCGAAATGATTAAACAAAACAATTATTTTCATATAGCAATTAGTTTATTTTCTAAAAAAGGTACAAAGTGAAAATAAAATCCTGTCCCATTAACTTATGTCTACATTTCTCCAGAAATATTCCATAGGAAAACTGTATGGCCGGCTACAGTCTGACGAGTTTGAAGAAATAGAACTCGATAAAATAACAATAATCTGAGGTTTGTTTTCAGTATGGACATAAACAGTGGCAGGGATACTTTGGTCGAACCTTCGATATTTATACTAAACTCTGGAAATTCCAGCAGCAGCATAGAGCTATACTGGACAGGTTAGCAGACACATAGATAAACTGAAAAAAACAGACAAAAACAAACAAAAAGACAAAAAGACAAAAATACAAAAATACAAAAAGACAAAAATACAAAAAGACAAAAAGACAAAAAGACAAAAAGACAAAAAGACAAAGAGAAAATCGACCAATGCGATTAACAGGTGAGCAGAAGACCTAAAAAAATAGACAATCAATCCGAAAAATAGACAAACCGACATTTACAAAAGCAGACAAATAGACGAACAGACACACAGACGAATAGATAAGTAGATGAACAGAAAACAAAATGAAAAGACCGTAAAAGAACAAAAACAAATCACTGAGACAAAAAGACAAACAGACAAGTAGAATAAAAGACATATAGACAAGCAAACAATAAAGAACTAGATGACAGACAAGCATTAAAGTGCTCAATAAGCACTTTTTTATTTCTATATTTTACATTTGTCCCCGGCTTTTGTAGTTATATATTTAAGCTTCCAAGTGTATATATGTAATAAATGCTGTTTGAACATACCTATATAAAATGCGCTGTACATTGTCTGAGGAACTAAATGCGGAAGTATTAAACTACGTAAAACTTAAACTGCGACTAGACTAGCTACATATTGTGCTTAGATTATACCTACGTTATATTGTGAATGCGTATTGGAACTTAACATGTAACTTATAGATTTATAAATAGAGATCAGTTAGAATCAGAACTCCTCTTTGATTACAGTGCAGAGTAGTATTCGGGTTGAGATCATACCTCGTTTAGGGTAGAGATCGATTAAGGGCTTGATAGATAACCAACGCGTGTGTCCCTGTGTGGCATTTAGAGCAGAATTGATAGCTTGTTCGATAGCTACGCTTGTGTCCCTGAGTGGCTTTTAGAGCCGAATTGGTAGCTTGTTCGATACCTAAGCTTGTGTCCCTGTGTGGCATTTAGAGCCGAATAAATAGCTTGTTTGATAGCTACGTTTGTGTCCTTGTGTGCCATTTTAAGCCGAATTGATAGCTTGTGTCGTAGCTACGCGTTTGTCCCTGTGTGGCATTTAGAGCCTGAGTAATAGCTAGATTGATCAGCTACGCTGGTGTCCCTGTGTGGCATTCAGATTCAGGTGGGGTGTGTCCTGGTTGACTTGGATAGCGGACTGGTTGAGCCTTTTAGATTGTAGTTTGTATTTCATGTATAAAATTAGTAGAGTTGTAATTAAAAAGAGAAAACTCAAATTAAACTATTTTATCTTGGACAAAATACAAGAAATTGCAACATTGTTTCTATTCTGCTCGGAGTACCTTCGACACAAAACCAAACTAAAATATTTTATCCAAGACAAAACCCCAGAAAATGCAGTTTATCTATTCAAGTTGGTCTAGCTTCGACAAAAACCAACTAAAGTTTCTCACATGTTCATTTTTATCAAAAACTCTGTATTTTTAGTTATGTTTTATTTGGTAAACATTCTGTGATTTGCTTGTTTTTTTTATGAATGATCATGTAAAAACAGCCCGTCCTGGTCTTTGTAACCAATTGGCTTGATATTGTATAAAAGAATAAACAATAAACATGTTGTTTGTTTATTCTGATAAAACTAATATTGGAGAGAACAAATATTTAGTTCTCATGAGGGTCCATGTATTTAGTATTGTCAATACAAAAGGTTTTAGCGGAAAGGACGACATTATCCTCAACAGTTGTTTAGCTTTTTATTTTTAATTATGTTTAATTTGGTTAATTATAGAATATCTATATATACTATAGATGGATAAAAAGTAATTTATTTTTATTTTTTGTCAGATAAAGTGCACACGACAAGCAAACTCCCAAAATATACTGATTTATCAATAATACCAATTGAAAAATATATTGTGAGTGAGTGACAAGGTTTTTATGTTTTTCTAAAATACTTCCTTCAAAAATGGGAATTGTATCACTGATGAAAAAGTGAGACACGCAATCCACTTCTTTATCAGGGTTTATGTCAAGCATTGACGCAGTTTTATATTTTTGTGATATTTGACTTTATATCTATTTTTAATATCTCTAAATACTAGATTAAAACACAGTTTTGTACCTTGGGATGATTACAAATCAAGTGATGAGCTAGGGAGAGAAATTAAAACGCAATCTATCTGGTCAAATCCATTTTCTTTTTATAAAATATTCTCCAATTTTGACATCTAATTGACAGTTTATCCTAAATCAACATATTTTAACATAATTGCTTGAAATTAGATTAGAACAATAAACAACCTGAAACCCACTTTATTTCCCCGGCTCATTATAGTCGGAAGAATAAAGAGGGGTTAAAAAAATAATTGTATTGTAACTAATGTAGTTCGAAGTTCATTGTTTTCTCTTTAAGTAGTCAAAGGAATTGAGTGTTTGCCACAAACTCAAATTTTCTAATCGCCAAATATTTGAAACCCGAAAGTTTAAACCTTTGATTTTTAAAACTTAGTTTATTTGATCTACAATATTTCATAGTATACAACATTGGGTTGCAAAGATATGGGGATTAGAAAATCAGAATTTTTGGCAAAGACTAGATACATTTATACAAATATTGTGATACAGCACTAAAATGATTTATTCTCTGTATGTACATGTTGCATGTTACATCATGTTTCCTATATGTAAAAAGCCATATTTTTTAAATTCTGCATTCAATTTCTCCTGCATTTTATGATTATGGAGTGATCTGTTATTAGTTTTGTTCTGTTAAATTATTCGGAACACATACTGTTCAAGTGTTCAGTGTTCAGTGTTCACAGTTCATTGTTCACTGTTCACTGTTCACTGTTCAGTGTTCACTGTTCACTGTTCACTGTTCACTGTTCACTGTTCACTGTTCACTGTTCACTGTTCACTGTTCACTGTTCACTGTTCACTGTCAAGTGTTCAGTGTTCAGTGTTCACAGTTCATTGTTCACTGTTCACTGTTCACTGTTCACTGTTCACTGTTCACTGTTCACTGTTCACTGTTCACTGTTCACTGTTCACTGTTCACTGTTCACTGTTCACTGTTCGCTGTTCACTGTTAAACCATTTAAAGTAGATATTATAAATTTGTTCTGGCAGCGATTTTGATGAATATTCAAAATTTAAATTCAGTTTAATATTAAACCATATTAAAATGTCAAGCTAAATTCTAGAAGAAAATGATAGGGAAACAGGAGGATTATGACAACCTTCTTAGTCTAGTGAGAGGAGAGAACCGAAAATGTTTGGAAGATCTTGCTCAGATAGAAGATCTGGAAGAGTTCTCAATCCTTCTCTGTCAAATCTTCCAGGTTGGGATCTATGAAAGACTTATCAATGATCTGGTTCAACTCTTTCTATTCTTCCACGACAAGGTTGATTTCGCTGTAGAGGCGGCCATCCTCTCCCTAGAGGAGATCCTGGAGGAAAGAACGTGTCCAAGGATTAGATGGTCGGAGACAATAGAGTTGATGACAGCTCTTCTTAACCTGGAGTACAAAACCAACCAGGGAACTGTAGAACTGGTGGATAAGAGAGGAAAAATAATGGAATTCATTGCAAAATTTATTCTGCAGGGATGCTCACGGATTACATTTTCTCTTAGATCCCATCCTCCTACCCCCCCCCCTCCCATTCTAACCTCTTCTAACCTCACTGATATTTTAATTGAGAAAATAGCTCTTAACCTCCTCTCCAACCTCTATTATTTCAATATAATTTTCTAATTCAAAATATTTTTTACTTTTTGACAGGAAAACGTTAAACTTATAATGCCTTGGTAAAACAGACAACTTTTAACAAAAAAAAACTATTTTTAAAATCCGACATCCGTGTAGAGGGTTGAGTACGGAGCTATAAAAAAAGAAGGAGCAGATAAAGGACGAGTTCTAGACATAGCCCTCCACTTTCTCCTGGTATACCAGGAGAGGATTGAGGCCCAGGAGAGAGAAATATTTCTCAATATCTTCATGAGAATGAAGTATACAGTTATCCAGGTATTGGACTTTTTATTGAAAAGAATGATTGGGGTTTAAAAACAACTGAAGAATATATAAATATTCTTTTTAGATTGAACCCGGTTCTATCGAACAGGAAAAGGTTCTCAGTTCCCTCCTTCTCCTGGCTAAAAGTGATAATGTGACAGAAGAAATGTGTGTCGGAGAAATAGCGAGTTTTCTTGATTCATCCGATCCAAGTGTAATATCATGCATGGTCCGTCCGCCTATAGGATCACCACTATGTTGCAGTTCACTAAGGAACTCTCCGGATGTACATGAGATCAGGGCCGAAGGAGATCAAACTTTAGATAGGAGGAAAAGATCTACTCCGATAAATACCAGTCCTGAAAACAGATTCACGAAAGAGATCGGAATGTACACCTCGAATACTCTGCCTCCGATGGAAGAAGGAATTCTCCTGGGATCCGATCATGACGTGCTTGATAACGGATTCTCTGGTAGTTTTTCAGAGCTGATAGAGCAGAAGAAAGGAGAGAAACATCCCGAGTTTGAAGAACTACATGATCATAAAGAAAAAGCTGGTGTAGATGTATCTGTTGATTTAAACAAAGCTTCATATTGTCTTCAACTAGAAGATCAGCTGGATTTTGAAAACATTTTACCGACTATAGTTGAAGAGAAGAAGAAGACCGATGTCAAGATCCTCGGCACCCTTGTTGATTTCCCCAATAGTGTCGAATACATTGTTAAAAACAAGGTTATAATCGGCAGAGACAAGGAATGTGACATCTTGCTGTCTGACAGTACTGTATCCCGGGAGCATGCAGTCCTAGAAGTAAACAGTGACGGACAAATAATCATCACTGCTCTCAACAAAACCGTAATTATATCCAAGAAGAAGATTGCATCCGGGAGCAGCCAGGTTCTCCAGGATAAGGATGAATTGAGGTTCGGTAATACAATTCTTGGCTGGCGTGAGAACACTGGACGGGAGATCAAGATATTCCCGAAAACCACTGGTAGTCAGATTAAACTCGATGTGTTTGGAAAGCCTACTTCCACCATCTCTAGAATGGATCCACATTTATCTATTCCCTCAGATTACGGAAGGATTCCAGTCACTCCATCCGCAAAGTTTTCAGGATGGACTCCTGTAAACTGGGACCATAATTCTACTCAAAAACGTCCTTTGAACCCTGCACAAATATCAGCTTCACCAGTTCCCGTGTTGTCACCAATCCGGCCAAATCCACAAGTTTCCACTCCTCCTCTTGACACTAAACCTGTACCAATCACTGGAAACAAAACAACCTCCACTAAAAACCAAACACCCTCCACTGGAAACCAAACACCCTCCAGTGGAAGCAAAACATCCTTCACTAAAAACCAAACATGCTCCACTGAAAACCAAACACCCTCCAGTGGAAACAAACCACCTTCCTCTGGAAACAATCCACCCTCCACTGAAATCAAACCTCTCTCCATTAAACCGGTTTCCATTAAATCTCAGCGCCATCGCCTTTTGGAAGATGCTCATCATCTATTTGAAACTCAGGGACTGAAACCCCAACCTAGGCTTAAGCGATCACCATCTATCAAGGTTCCGGATAAGATCCCTAAGGTTCAAATTTCGAAAGATTATGGAAGAGGAGCTTTCAGGATGCACCACGGACTCTTCCCTTGCGTAGTTCTTGTCAAGCCTGAGTTGAGCACAAAGCTAAAAGATCAGTGTGGTATTATCGACGGGTTTCTCAAGGAGCATATGGAGATACAGGGGATAGAAGAAGATGTTAATTCGAGTTCAGATTCAAGTTTTTAAGTCGACTAAACATGGTGGAAAATTTCAATCATATCGAAGAACACGACAATATCTTGATATAATGTCAATAGATTAGTTTTGTAGTTGAACTTGATACATTTGTTAGCATCTTACTGTCATCTAATTTAAGATAATTGATGTAGCATGGTATTTTGCTATATACTTAACATCGTACATTTAAATTATAATTAATATTTAGTTTTGGCGATTTTGTTGAGTTGTGTATTTTATCTTAAACAATATTTTGCGAATTCAACATTAAATAATTTCCAGTGGATTCAAGAGCAGATTTATTCATTATTTTTTGTTATTCCTCGTTCAGATCAAACAGAAGATAGTTTGGACCAACTAAAAGGTTTCTGTGATTGTATGTTTTATTTTTTTTTCTTGTGTTTTAAATTTTTTTTATCTCAGGAAGTATGGTCTGAAGAGGTGGCAGATCGGAGAAATAGCTTCCAAGATAGGACAGCTTTATTATCACTACTAGTAAGTTAAACCATGTCTTGGATAAGTTTGATGTAGCGTGGGGTTTATTTACTTTATTTTATGCTACCTGGGTTCCATTTCCTTTTATATTAGTGGGTTCCATTTACTGCTTTTATATTAGCTGGGTTCTTGTTCCTTGCTTTTATATTACCTGGGTTCCATTTCCTTTTATATTAGTGGGTTCTCGTTTCTTGCTTTTATATTACCTTAGTTCTTGTTCTCACCTTTAAATATTGCCTCGGTTCCATTTCCTTGCTTTATATTGACTGGGCTCAAATACTTTGCCTTTATATTGCCTGGGTTCCATTTCTCTTGTACTTTATTGCCTGGGTTCCATTTTTCTCAAGTTTTATATTGCCTGGGTTCCATTTTCAGGATCTATATTGTCTAGGTTCATTTTCTCTGGTTCTATATTGCATGGGTTTCATTTCTCTGGTTCTATATTGCCTGGCTTCCATTTTTTTGTTCTATATTGCCAGGGTGCCATTTATCTGGTTCTATATTGCCTGGGTTCCATTTTTCTGGTTCTATATTGCTTGGGTTCCATTGCTTTGATTCTTTATTGCCTGGGTTCCACTTCTCTGGTGTTTGTTACCTGGGTTCCATTTCTCTGTTTCTATGTTGCCTTGGTTCCACTTCTCTGGTTCTATGTTACCTGGGTTCCATTTCTCTGGTTCTATATTGCATGGGTTTCATTTCTCTGGTTCTATATTGCCTGGGTTCCATTTATCTGGTTCTTTATTGCCTTGGTTCCATTATACAAATATTTGTCTAGTTTGAGAACGAGTGAGACAAATTATCTGAATGAAGCGTTCTCGTTCTACGCAGCTATACGAGGGCGGGCATATTACTCTAGAACTACTAGGGAGGAAAGGTGAATTTATATTTTTATAATCTGAAGGAATTGCTTCGACATCTATATATAAATTTGGCATGTCTGTCTGTTTGTCTGTTTGTTTGTTTGTTTGTTTGTTTGTTTGTTTGTTTGTATCCAATAAACGTCAAAACGGCTGAACCGATCGGGCCCAAATTTTTTGTGGGACATCTAGGGACTCCAGGGAAGGTTTATGAATGATCAAAATTTTAAATATTTGTCTCCATCAAAATTCGATCGTCATTAAATTTTTAAAAATTTTGAAAATCCGCGAAATTTTTTGTGAAAATCCGCGAATTATTTTTGTTTTGTTTTACGATGTACACAAAGAGAACATGTTCACAACTAATTTAGAAGATGGGCGCGAAGCGCCCTCTAAGGCTAGTTTGATAAAAGGGGAAAGAGTTGTACTTTTCTTTCAATGAGAAAACGCCAATAAAACCAGAAAAATGGTCATCTGAAATATTATATCTTCATTGAAAGAATCTGATAAAAGTTTTTTTAGCCAGTTTTAGACAAAATAAATAACGGAAACTTTTCTATTTGAATTGTTTTAATAAAAGGAAATTGTTTGAATCAGGAAGCAAAGATAGTTGGGTATTAGAGTTTGGAAAAGAAACGGTGTTTTGGCCACAAACTCAAATTTTCTAATCTCTATATCTTTGCAACCTGGCGGTGAAGACCTTTTATATTTCTAACTTTTGATCTAACAGAATTTTTTAAATTTCAGGTTCCAAAGAAATAGGGATTAGAAAACCAGAAATTGTTGCAAAAACTCAGTTTCTCTAAGATAAAAATTAGTTTTTTTTTCATCCTCGGCTTACATTACTAGACAATCACAAAGATCGTGACGTTTAATCTTTTTTTGTTAAAACAACTGAAAACAACAATATTATAATTATTTGATTGAATTGTTAGATTATTGGATTGTAATTGTTGGATTATAATTTAATTATCATTTAAGCTCAAAAATCATCAAAAAAATTGGGATATTTCTGAAGCTCCCTTCTGGACTAAGGATCTGATGACTCGCCTAAAACTCTTTCTAATCCTTATATCTTTGCAACCTAATGTAGACATTTTGATAATTCAAATAGTAAAGGTTTACACTATCTGATTGCACAGATGGATTCGATAATGAGAATTTGATGTAATAACGTAGTTCCTTTGTCGCATGGGAATCCTTATTTTGCTTAATTGCAAGTGCAAAGTTTATCGAGTAATATGGGATAGAGGAGGAAAATATTAACTCAGTTTTTATAAGTTTGAATTCAGGTCCCAGCATGAGAGATCCGACTTGATTGTGAAGAAGCTCCGGTACTATGCCAGGTTTATCGTTGTCTGCCTCCTACTTAAGAAGATGAAACTAGTTCGGGACCTGGTTAGGGAGCTGAGTAAACATATAGGTAGGTTCTAGGGAGCTAAGTATGTACTAGAGAGTGTAGTAAACATGGGTAGGTTTTAGAGAGCTGTGTAAAATATAGGTAGCTTCCGAGTAGCTGAGTTAATATTGGTAGGTTCTAGGGAGCTGAGTAAACATATAGGTAGGTTCAAGGGAGCTGAGTAAACATACAGGTAGGTTCTCTAGGGAGCTGAGTAAACATATAGGTAGGTTCAAGAGAGCTGAGTAAACATATAGGTAGGTTCTCTAGGGAGCTGAGTAAACATATAGGCAGGTTCTAGGGAGCTCAGTAAACATATAGGTTGGTTCTTGGGAGCTAAAGTAAACATGTTAATTTTATGGACCTGAGTAAACATATTATTATATGTTTTAGGGAGCTGAGTAAACATATACAAGGCGAGTCAAAAAAAAGTGATTAGCGGCTTCTGTATGGTGTTTTTCAATATTTGTTCATTTATTTCTATTTTTTATTACTCCAATGGCTCAAAAAAAAATCCGCGAAACTTTTTTTTCTCAAAATCAAAAGTTTAGAAAAGAAAAAATGTGTATGTAAATTATTTCTATCAAAATATAAAATTTTATAAAGATTGAATCACAGAACCACAGAAAGTTAGCAAAATTGCAAAAATTAAATTCGCAATTTTCAGTTCTGGTCTAATTTTTAAGGAAAAGTTTTTCCTTTCTTCTTAGTATATTCTAAAGTTTTAAATATACGCGTTTCAGTTGAAACCTGAATTGCCATCGAAAAACAACTTTTCCTTAAAAATTAGGCTAGAACCGAATTTTCTGTGATTGCTTTTGTTAACTTTTGATTTTGAGAGAAAAAAAAAGTTCGCGGATTTTTTTAGGGGCCATTGGAGTACCAAAAAAGAATAAAAAAAATTCAACAAATATTGAAAAAATACCATACAGGAGAGTTGCACAAAAAAGGTACAATTTTGCACCAGGCGCCGCTAATCACACTTTTTTTTTGACTCACCCTGTGTTCTAGAGTTTAAGAAGAAAAGAATAAGTATGTTTTGTTTTGTTGAAATCTAGTGAGTTATACTTCTACACTATGTGTTGGATATTAAATATATTGCTATATTTAGTTCAGGCCTTACTCCCTTCATAGCTATAAATCTTCCTGAGCCATCCTCCCCCCTCCCCTTTATATTCCTTATGCAATATTTTACATTTTTATCAAACTCGAATCAACATTTCATTTCTTAAAGATTAAGTGATAAATGTTGAATCTATAGTACGAGTACGAATGTAAATAAAATTTAATTTTCTCTGTGACTAGGTTTTGAAATTGTCTTCAGCAAGACAGAGTTTAAAAATCTCTAATATGTAATATTGTTATTTTCCAATAAGAAATGAACGCCTCAAAACTCAATTGCCAAGAAATTAATGGAAAAAAGTTTAAAGGGCTGTGTGTTTTTATACTACTTCACATTTCTCATAAAATATTTATATGCATATAACTCTTGGAGTGTGTATAGAGTTGTTTGAAATATCTGAGGTCTACACCTACTACAACATTAGGTTGCAAAGGGAAAACTCAGAGTTTGTTTCAAAGATTTAATTTCTTTGTTTCGCAAAATACAAAAATACAACAAACAGACTTCAATGTTTATATTTTGATACATCCAGTAATAAAAAGTACAGATTACACTGAAAAATCTAAAGCAATATAAAGATACCCCATGTAGATATATTATGATATACGCTGTAGTATAGAGTATAGATATATTATGATATACGCTGTAGTATAGAGTATAGATATATTATGATATACCCTGTAGTATAGAGTATAGATATATTATGATATACCCTGTAGTATAGAGTATAGATATATTATGATATACCCTGTAGTATAGAGTATATATATATTATGATACCCCCTGTAGTATAGAGCACACATATATTATGATACCCCCTGTAGTATAGAGCATACATATATTATGATATACCCTGTAGTATAGTTTAAATATTTTATGAATCACCCTGCAGGATAGAGTATAGATATATTATGATATACCCTGAGCCCGAAATTTAAAAGAGTATCGTAGAACGAAACTCCCGAGTTTCCATTTTGAGGTCCTAACATTTGTGTAGATTTTGATTAAAAAGATTTTAAAAAATGGAGTATATTGAAGAAATTAAATAAGAAAATATTTTATAACAAAATATTGATATCGACAAAAATGCCTAACCCCATTCTTAAAATCCGGGTTTCAAAACTGGTTTTCATAACAATACCCTTTCTTAAGTTTTGGGCTCTGTAGTATAGAGTATACATATATTATGAGTATAGAGTATAGATATATTATGATATACCCTGTAGTATAGAGTATAGATATATTATGATATACGCTGTAGTATAGAGTATAGATATATTATGATATACGCTGTAGTATAGAGTATAGATATATTATGATATACGCTGTAGCATAGTTTAAATATTTTATGAATCACCCTGCAGGATAGAGTATAGATATATTTTAATGGTATAATGGGATCTCTGACATATTCCCTCCCACATCCGTTTAATTTTGGTTCCATTGTTATTTGTTCCTCTGAGTTTGTATTAGGTTTGTGTATAGTTAGTTATATACGGAGAAGATTGGATTCTGACATTTCATTAATAGTTATCCTGCAACACAGCACAGTCCTGGACTAATATATCTGTAGTGTGGCGAACTAATAGCTTAGTTTAATGGCTTGAGTAATATGCAGTATACACTCATTGGTATAAATACATTGTTGCAATTTACATTTAGCCATGTCTTTGAAACTAGAGATTGATTGAATTGGAAACCTGTCATAAAGTAGATTGTTACTTCTAAGGGTTAATAGAACTAAAAAGAGGGTGTTAGGGTTTGTTTACATTTTACAAAACAGCGTATTAGGACAGCTCAGGAACCAGTTTTATTGTAAACAGGTCTCGAAATTCTTGGGTATATAAATAGAAGGAGAAGTTCAAATGTATGCGACATTAACGTTACGGCTTTGTGACCTCGTAGCTCCTCTAGTTTTGATTTTAAGCACACGTATAAGAAAAGCAAATTTATCTGGTTTCCAAAGCTTTCCTATTTCGTCATAGTAGAATGTGAGCAAACCTTACTACACTCACCTTAGTTCTATTACTTCTTGGTTTCCGCGAGATCGTGTAATACGAAATCATCCTTTCCTAATTTAATGATTATATCTATCTGTCCATCTTATGTTTTGAATTTGTTTAGATGAGTACACTGCTACCTACGAGCCTGATGATCAGATGGAATGGTCTCTTGTCCTTGCAGAGATAAGATCCTTCATAGAGGCGGACACGGTCGTAAACGTCTTGGACTCCGATAGTAACAGCATTGTTCTCAGCCACAGGTTGAACCCTCTAATTACTCCTCCGGTGGAGAGATCTCCGATCATGACCTTGTCTCTCCAGGAGGTGATAATAGTAGGTAACGTGACGGACCAGATCAAGTTCTCCGAGCTGACCCTCGACATGTTCCGTATGCTGCAAACCCTGGAGCGGGAACCCCAGGATGAGATGGCTCAAGTAAGAAAAGAAATTAACATATAAACATATTCCTGAAGCCATTGAAAAATATATTTTCACTGCACATGTTTCTTCTCGATGCCATGTAAAATATTACTGTAGTATTTAATTAAGGGCTAATGGTATTCAAACAGAAATATCGCTTTGAATTTTTTGTGTATGTAGATATGTAAGAATTCTTCTACGTCCCTAAGAATACTATTTTAATGACGACCTGAAAATCTTTAAAGATAAAATTATGCAGGTTGAATTATGCCTATGGTTTGATTGAAATCTTTGAATGGTATATGAAATAAGGAACTGTACACTTGCCTCGATCTCCAGTTTTTAATCCTTACATCTTTGCAACCTTTGGTGTAATCAACGTTTTTTAAGAATTCATAGGTTGAAATATCTCTTTTTACTACATAAGGTTGAAAAGATAAAAGAATTATCAAATCAAAACGAAACAAACGAAAACATAAATTTTAAAAATATTTCGTATTCGTCTCTGAAGTCTCTTTTCTTTCTGGGTAACCCTGTATAATAAAGCTTAAATATTATTAGCTTTATTTTAATATTGAGTTAGCTATATATGGCGTCAAACCTTATAGAAATCCAATGTATAGAAACAAGGCGTATTTTCCGGGATAACATTTTTTATATTTTTGAGAAATTAAATAATCACTGTAAAGTAGATATAATTTTCATAAAATCCTTTTATTTAAATGGTAAAACGGAATTTTATGAAATCATATTAGCATTACTGGAGAACTTTTTTTATACTCTAAAAATAAAACTGTAGATAGCATTTTTATGAAAATATCTTTTTTAATAGTAACACGCAATTTCATGTATAACCATATAATCATTCATTTATGTTGTCAGTACATAATAAAATCTGGGGAACCTTAAACACAATAGAGAGCAGTACATTTGTACTTATTAAACTATTTTGCACCTTTAATGTCTAGGGTATGTTAAAAAAAATAGAAATTATGATAATGATAATGATAAGCTACAATGTTTTACAAAAACGTTTAATTTCTCAAAAATATAAAAAATGTTCTCCCGGAAAATACGCCATGTTGCTATACGTAGCTGTTTCTATACGTTGGATTTCTATAAGGTTTGACTTCGCTATATATCTATATTTATTGCAGGTTTATGACTGTTCTCCTGCCCCAGGACGGATACCAGTTGAGAACGGTATGCTCACTAGACGAGAAAACCCACACAAGTACCTGCTCTACAAACCAACGTTGCCACAGCTCTTTGTGTTCTTAGCTTCAGGATACAAAGAACTACCGCCGAACGGCGCCCTTCTTCTTTACATCTCCGCCGACGGGTTTTTCCCCATCCGCCCTCAACCAGAGGAGACGGGGTACGATCTTGGCGGGGTCCTGATGCTACCTAAACACGATGTTGAACCACCCGGTAACAAGTCTATGGGTCATGTTAAGGAGCATTGTTGCTTGTATCCAGGGGATCTTTTTCCGTTTACTCGACGTCCTACCTTTCTTATTGTAGACTCAGATAACAGTTTAGCCTTCTCCAGTATACCACACCACTTTGATATGCCTCTAGTTGTTCTAATGTCTCCGCAGAGCGTTCCTTCAACCTTTCAAGGTAAAAACAAATTCTTGGATTTCATAAATCTTTGATTGTATTCTCTCGGTGAAGATTTCCGACCCGTCCCGACCAAATTTATATATTTGACAATTTTATTGAAAAAAAATGAAATTTCGATAAAATAATTTCCAATTTGGACAACAGGAAAAGAATGACTGGAAATCACGCTTCCAGTCCATTCCCTTTATGGATTGGAAGCGTGATTTTACATTCAAACATAGCAACGGCCGATGCAATATAATGTCATTCTTGTCTGAACATAAACAAACACTGAACTGGAATGTACTGCAGTCATAGAGAATAGAATATATAGAGAGGAATTAAAAGAATCTCTCGGTATGAATTTTTTCAGTCCCTTTCAGCCTGAAAGGGAGTTCAAAGTGTACAAATCATGTAAATGTTCACAAATTATATGCAGTAGAGTACATTAATACAGTATGATCCCTAGACTAAACAATTCAATTTCGAAATTTTTAAAGCTTTATAATGAATTAGGTGAATAAAAACATCATTTGATTTATAGTGATAACGGAAAATCATCGTTTATAAAGTGGAAGGTATAGAGTCCATGTGAAATGATCATTGGTCAATTATGAAACCAGCCTATTTCATAATTTGGTTTTCTTTTAACAATAATTTTAGATTTTCTATAAAATGATATTCCAGGGCCCAACAGGTTATATAGCATAAATATGTGAAGTACACCTGCAGTATGGAAACAGTACAACAAAATGGCCGTTTTACACTTTTTTCTAGTAAATTCCTCTCTATATATTCTATTCTCTATGACTGCAGTATACAATCCAAATTCACAAATATTCAATTTTCTACATTTAACCACCCTAAGAAATACGATCCCTATATATACAAATGTACAGTGTTAGATACGTAAACACAAATAGATTCTAGTACAATAGATGGCAACGTAGAATTTGTACACTCACAGTACAGCTGTATTCTGACGTCACAAGTGTCAACTTAGTTTTTGTGTCCGAAAAATTTTTTAATAATAGCGATATTTTTAGATAAAAGTGCTTATCTTACAGTTAAATAATATTAATTTTATGTGTTCTTTATTTTCTGTTTTTACACTTATTTATTTAATTTTGGGAAACATGTCAACTAATACTAATGTGAGAAAATATTGTTTTCCTTGTTATATTTGACACTTGTGACGTCGTGTATAATTTGTTCATATATCTGTTGCCACCTATTGTACTTGATAATCTATTTGCGTAAACATATCGTGATGTACACAACCGTCAATCAAATCAAATAATAGGGAGGTCGGTTGTGTACATCTGAGGTAAACTTTACCTCTTCGTTTTCTTACTCTATGGTTATCATTGTGAATTTTCATCTTTGCATGAAGGGTCAATTGAAATTACGCTTACAGTCCCTTTAACCCATGGCCTGCTAATAAAATGCAAGAGAAACAATTGAAGAAATGAATAGATTTTTTGCTAAAAATTCATATTTTCTGATCACTATATCATTGAAATCTGATTGTATAGAGTAAACCTTTGATATTTAAAAATTAGATTATTTGATAGAACAGAATTGATAGTTTGTAATATCGAAGGTCTATGACATTGGGTTGCAAAGTTATTTAAATTCAGTTATTATATTAATTTTTCATTTTCCTCAGATCATGCACACAAGGGAAGTTTGTTCACTCTCTTCCTTCACTCTCCTCTCTCTGCGTTCTGTTTTGTGACAAATATAGTGGATATCCCGCTAAACCTCTGGGATAAGTGTCTTGCTTATATAGATAGATTTATTAGTGAAGCCTCCAGGCTTATATCCCGCTGTAGAGGAGTAGGTCAGTAGAAACTTATTTTATTTATTCCATCTACAGGGTTGAAGGTTGACGGGTCGAGTTATGACTTTTTTAGAAACTGATCAATGCTTCTTTTTTGATCCAGTCCATTCCCTTTCTGTTCAAGCTGCAGTAAAGGCCCCCTTTTCTGTTCCTTATTGACGGAAATATCTTAAAAAAAAATTTTTAATTTTTCAACCCCATCAATCTTTTAGAACTACCCAGTATACCATGAACTTTTTCAATGGTTTTAGGATTTTTAAATCAACTATGACACCTAAAGGTATAAATTAATTGACAAAGAGTTTGTTCAAAGAAAAATTACTTACTAAAAATTGATAAAAATCTTTTATTTATTTTTAAGACTTTTGATTCCTAATATATCTTTATGCTGTTTCATCTGTATACATACAATTTTCATTTTAAACGCACTGATGATGTACGTAACACACACACAACCGGACTTATCTTTTACGTAGAAAATTGTATTACTGAGACCATATACAAATACGCTTTATTATTTCAGACCCTTCCTACCTCAACTTCTTAGGAGATGATTTCCTACGCTTATTAATGTGTCGCTATATATTCTGTGATGTAGTTCTTAGAATCCATAGATCATTCAAGGTAATGCAAAAGTTTCTCATATTTTCATAATCAAATCCTTGATGGGAAAGAATAAAAAGAGGACTATCATGTTCACAGATTTTTGCCAAAAACGAATTTTATTTTCTCTCACAAAATCTCTTCACAAGAGAACAAATTTAACAATATTTTATTTACTTTTAAACAATTCAGTTTTTATGGCCAATTTCTAATATCGTTTCTTTATTTTTACAAAATGGTAGATGCAACGATATAGCACCTTTAAAATTAAATTATCGTGAATAGTTTAAGCTCTTTTCAGGTTTTCTTTCAGAAGATTCTAGATGATCTTAAAAATTTATGAACTTTTCTGCTTATTCATATCTGAAAGGATTTTTTTGAGAAATTTGCGTAAGTAGATGATGATAATGCCAAAAAATGTTCGAGATTCTGTATTTAATTATATCAAATTGAAGTATTGTATTCAGGGTTCCCAGTTTTATCCTAAAACTCATCCTGCTCTACCTGATCTAGACATACTGGAGAACCCAACCTTACAGGTTAGGTTTTCATCTCAAATTAAAAAACTTTTTTTTAGTTTTTCTAACAATTTTTCCCTTAAAGGGAGTGTTTTTGAAAATGGAACGGCACAGGATGAACCAGATTTAAATTAAGTACTTTTTTCATTTCTATCCGATGCAAAAGAGAATTTTGTTTTAATCCCATTTCCAGAAACATTTAATGGAAATAAAAGTATAAAAATCGATTTAAAATTGGATTATGGATCATCTATTACCACTTTTCGCGATCACTCTCTTTTACATTTACAACCATCAGGGTCTTGTCCTCCGTAGATATATTTTAAACTGTGAATTCTGTAAAGTCTTAATTTAAAATATCAAAAGATTTTCACCACCAGGTTGCAAAGATATAGGAATTTGAAAATTTGAGTGTGTGACAAAGACTGAATTTCTTTAGAAATTGACAATTTTGAAATCAATAAATTCATATTTTCAGCGATATGTTCTGGACTTGGCATCTCAGTTGGATGTTAGACCAGTTTTCTTTCAATGCGGAGAAATAGATTAGATTCCCTGTACTCATTCTTCCTCGCAACATATATGTACAGTGTACACTACAATGCACACAGCTAATATAACTACACTTACTGTACAGCGTACAATGAAAGTGTACAGTTTAAACTATACAATCTACAATGCAAATTGTATACTGCATACAATGTACACTGAACAGTACAGTATAATGAATACAGTTCATACAGTAAAATCGTGCAAAGTACAAAGTGTCCCACATCATATTGGATCCTATATAGCTCTAACTTGCGATTTTTGGAAAAATCAGAAAATTTAAAAAGAATGAATCATTTTTAAAGATTTTAAAAGACTGATATAAAAATTTGTATGCAGAAAATGCTATGTTTTTCGAGCAGTACATGCGTATCTTGGCGTTAATGCTTGGAGATAATCTAATATGATATGGGACGCTCTGTACATTGTGCACCTAGAAAAACTACATGTAGAACAATTGCAAGTATGCGTAAAGTATACAAAGTACAGAACTGGAGCTGTTTATTTGTTTTAAATAGTCAAATGGCGAAATATTAAGTTGTATATTTTTATTCTGTGTAATATCAAATACGTAAAATCACAAATTGCAAATATTCTACAAATTTTCTTCAATTCGCAAAAATTTTTAAGCTTTAACTCTGTTTTTGGGTGTTTTATCATCATATTATTGGAGAAGATTCTTTTTCAATGTTCTTAAAAACAAAATATGTTAGAACTAAAATATTACTTTTGTTTTTACCCTGAATCCGGTTTTCCTTTCGAACAAAATAGAAATGATTCAATTTTCTTCGGAACTTTCAACCTAATTATATACTTTTCCCACCAACTCTGACCATCAGCAACTTTTTTTAAAAATAAATGTATTAAAATTTTATTTTGAGTTTTATACTTATATCAGAAAATCATTCACATAAGCAATTAAGACGTAACACAATTGTTTTTTTTGGTTAACCGACCTTGCTGCCTATAGTTCATGTTATACAGTTTAATATCCTTATGTTACTCTCAAGTGTTCATTTTTGGTTTAAAATAAATATAATATAGGAAAATGTTTTTCTTCACCTTTCATAGATATTTTAAAGTATTAGTGCAGGCGACATTTCGCTTTTACATTTACATTTTAATTAAAGTTGCGGAGAAAAATTTGATTGTTTTCAATTTGGGAAGATAATTTGAATGATGGCAGATATATTGGAAGAAATTGCAAATATGAAGGCATGCTTCATCAAATGAATCTAGTAATGGAATTTATAGCAGATTTAGAGGAATGCTGGAATAAAAAGCAGATATAAAGGATTACTGGTTTATATGACAGATATAGAGGAATACTGAAATATATAGCAGATATAGAGGAATACTGAAATATATAGCAGATATAGAGGAAAACTGTAATATGTAGCAGATCTAGAGGAATACTGGAATATGTAGCAGATATAGAGGAACACGGGATTTTATATCAGATATAGAGGAATACTGGAATATGTTGCAGAAAAAGGGGAATACTGATATGGAGAACATGTGTAAAGAGGCCAATACTGGATAGTGGATAGCGTATAGTAGATAGAGAAACGATATGCATGAAACGGCCTTCTGAACTTATAGATATGCATGAATTTTAAAGCATTAAGCAGCTAGAAATACAGCATTGAATACTTCGAGAATGTAGTGATAAATTCTGTAAGGAAGTTATGAAAAGTTTAGTAAAGAATCAGAAATATATAGTGAAATGCAAAGGAAATATTCAAGGATTGAGATGAAACGGAAATCAAGTTTGAATTGTATTTTCTCCTCAATCAAACTTTATTTAGGAAGTTAAAATAACAAGATTATAGAATGGGTAGATTTTGCAGAGAAGATGGTATAGATGGAAAAATAATATCGAGGGATTGGTCATGAGTGCAGGTTCAAAATGTAAATTAAAGAAGCACGCTGCATTTTTTGATTTTTTTAGGAAAAAGTTAGGCGTGTAGTATTGAAAATTTGTTGGAAACATTCTATGATTTCTGAGACTGATACAACGAATTTAACGAAAACAAAGAAAGGAAGAAAGAATTTTTAAGACGACATCTCCGGATTTGAGAGGTTTCGGGTATTTTTGAGTTCAGTGTGTACCCGGTTTCGACTTACCGTACATCCAAATCCAAACAATTGACAAAAAACAATAGATTATACTATCCCTGTTTTTCTTACATCAGTACATAGTAATTAACGTTAATGACATAGTATAAACTAAGTAAAGATGAATTAAAATTTTTTTTCAGAATGAAGGACTATGCCGGGTCTAGATCCTTGCGTAAAAAGCACAGTAAAACCTATGTGGACGGAATATCATCCTCAGATGATGAGGAGGAGATGAAAACCTTCGACCCGGAGGAGAAGGTTCGAACCAAGAACTATCCTCCGTATTTCATCACGGAGATGAAAGGGGATGATGTAACCTATGAACTTTTCCAACGAACAGGGTTCAACAATCCTATCTTTATCCCGGAGAAGACCGGATTACAAATCCGTGTTCCTGATCCATCCTTTTCTGTCTCCGACGTAAGAACCTTGGTTGGTGGGAAGAGGATCCTGGAGGTGATGAACTGCGCCACCCAACACAACGCAGAGATGACCCTGAAAGACTTTGAGGAGTTCTTTACTGATCCAGACCGTGATGATACTAAACTTAACGTTATTAGTCTCGAGTTTAGTCATACTAAACTTGACGCTCATGTAACAGCTCCCAAGGTTGTCAGGCAGCTGGACTTCACTGACAACGTGTGGCCGCGACATTTAAAGGACCAGCAGGACGATAGCACGAATGATATGTCCAAGATGTTTTATCCTAAAGTTCAAAAATATTGTTTGATGTCGATTGCAGGCTGCTATACAGATTTCCACGTAGATCTGGGCGGTACTAGTGTTTGGTATCATTTACTCAGGGGGCAGAAAATGTTCTGGTTGATTCCTCCGACACAAACTAATCTCAAGGCATTTGAGAATTGGACGCTCTCCGGGAAACAAGGAGAAGTTTTTTTCGGAGATATGGTGGAGAAATGCGGGAGATGTATTCTCAATCCTGGGAACACGTTCCTAATCCCATCCGGGTGGATTCACGCTGTTTACACCCCTGTAGATTCTCTTGTGTTCGGTGGGAACTTTCTTCACCCCTTCGCGTTGGAACGTCAGATCAAGATTGCTCAGATTGAGGAAACCTTGAAGGTTCCGCAGAAATTTCGTTTTCCGTTTTTTACGGAGATGTTGTGGTATCTTCTGGATAAATACTGCTATGCTCTGCTAGGACGTCATCATCTAGATCTGGAGGATCATGTCCTTAATCGTCTCCTGGGGTCGGAGGAGGAGAGGAAAGCCTTTCAGGACAATATTGGTCATCCTCATATTACTCAACAAGAGCTAAGGGGACTCAAATCCACTGTCCTGTATCTTCATTCTCTACCGGTGAACAAGAAGAACGTTCCTAGTTTTATCAAGGATCCGGTTTCTCTGATTCGTGACATCAGAATTATTGTTGAAGTCCACAAGAACGATAAATCAGAGCGAGCAATCAATGGCCGACCTCTGCTCTATTGGCCGGGGATAAGGAAGGAACCGAACTGGTTTGCAAAAGGTAAAAGAAAGTTGAAGGAGAATAAAACTAAAGCGAAGAGGATGGAGGCTGATGGAAAGATGTATCTGGATCCTCTCCTGGTTTGCTCCTATTGCAGGCTAGATGGTTGGTTCGTTGATCCTACCAGAGGAGATATCACCAGGAACAACAGCACTAGCAGTCTCTGGGAGTGCGCTGAGTGTTTCGAGCTCATTCATCCTTTATGTTTACCTGATTTTGGTCTCAACTCTTCTCCAATCCCGGAGATGCCAAACTTGTGGAAGTGTTTGACCTGTCAGAGAAATCCTCCGGCTCTCAAGTCGGAGTCAGCGTCGGAGCCAGTCAAGGAGGAGGCAGTTAACAATGACAATTACGATCTGAGCAAGGTTAAGGATGAACCTGAAGCGTATGAAACTAACAATGTTGAGATGCAGGTTGAAGGATCAAATCTCTCCCAGGTGGATATAGTTAAGGACGAACCCATGTCCGTGGATGACGTTGATATGGAGAAGACCAGCATCTCGGAGCTGGCAGAGAACGTGAAAAGGGAGGTTCTAGACATGGAGGAGAAGGAGTTGAAGATGAGTATCAGGGTTAAAGATTTTCTGAACAGACAAGGAGATAAATACAATAAAATCAGGTTTTTGTATTCTCAGTCCGAGGAGAGCAGGCAGAGTGCAATCTTGGAGGATCCAACCGTTATCCTGAAAATATTTTGGTTCCTGGGAACTCCGGATATTTTCCGTCTGAGAACTGTGTGTAAAACCTGGAACAAGATATCCAGAGACAAATTGATCTCTGGTTTCGTTGATCTCTCAGGACAAAAAGTCACGGCAAATATGATCCATGCAACTGCTAATCTTAAACCAACCTTCATCCTGTTCGACTGGACAAATATTGCTAAACAGCAACTAACCTGGCTGCTTCCTAAGATCCAAGCGACAAGGCGTCTCTCTTTGGTTGGGTTAGAATTCGGGAGTCAGGTTTCAGCCTTGATAAGCTCAGTTTGTCCTAACCTTGTGGACCTGGATCTAAGTTTTGTTTCAAACCTAAATGATTCTGCTCTGAACAAACTTCTAAGATTTGGAGAAAAAAAATCAAACCTTGCAAGTTTGCGTAAACTATCTCTCTGTAAAACTGAAATTACTGATATCTCCCTTAGATATATTTCTCAACAGTTACAGTTTCTAACCACACTCTCAGTTGCGTACTGCGTTAAACTAACAGACGCAGGTCTAGCTCAGATCGGAGACCCAGATCTGTACGCAAGTCAAACCCTTGTACACTTTAACATCAGCGGATGCCCCGGGTTCACTGACTCCGGGTTGGTTCATCTATCCAGGTGTACAGTTCTGAGTTTCATTAACTGCCAAGACACTGGTATATCCGCTACAGCTGTGGATTCTTTTGTTCAAATTAGACCAGAACACCGTGTTCACAATTTCATTATTTACAAGAAATAAGATTTACTTGTTATATTCATTTTACCTTTCCTCTATAGTATATGTATTTACATTTACATTCGATAATATTTATGCAGACTGGTTCAATACAGATCATCTTAAAATATCAAGATTGTAGTTTACACAAGGAGACCCAATATTTTAAGACAAAATTTATAGATCTTGTGTTCTCATTCTCTTACGTTGGAATGAACCCAAAAAAGCACTGAAATGAATGTCAATTAAAATCATCTATAATATCTATTTTTTTACATTTGGAAAAATGATTAGCTTGAAAGGGAACCCTCACAAATACTATATTTACCCTCTAAAGATGTAAAATACTTGTATCGCATAATATAGTTGTTTTTGTCCGTATAAAGAATAAGTTTTGAAAAGGTAGTCTGTAAGTAATTTCGAATTGTAGACATTACTCCTAAATTTTTGCTGACGTAATATTAGAATTTAACAGATACATATTTCCAGATGAATGAAGATGGTTCACCAAACTTTAATCAGTTTCAACGTGACCCTGGTGCTCCAATCCATAGTGGTGGGGACGGATCTCAACAGGGATTCAATAATCCAGAGAACTCAATGCCGGATACAAGATCAATGATGGATCATCATTCAAGTATTGTTCCGAATCATACTCATCCTCCTCAGTCTGCTCTTATTCCAACCTCTGATCAGAACCACGTGCAGGAGCAGGTACCTAGAGTAGATCATCTACCCAGGGTTGATCATGGACCAAGAATGGATCAGATGACAAAAGTGGAACACGGACGGCCTGATCCCGTTGCAAGGGTGGACCAGGAGATCAAATCCGAACCGCAAAGTCCTCTTCCTTCAGATCCTGCCATGCAAGCCATTTTGGCATACTTCCGTAAACACAACTTGACGGAGACGGAGAACAAGCTGAAGGATGAGTTGAAGAAGAGAGAAGCTGCTGCTCCTATAGTAGCTCAGGCCTCTGATCCTGAGGTTGGAAATGTACTGGCAGCGTACAGGAGTGACGGGGATCCATCTAGTTACGAATCTGCGTACAGGTAATACTTCTAAACCGAATTTGCACTTTTTAACCTCTTTGGATCCAGATTCGTTTTTAAGCTTCCTTGACCCAGATCTGTTTTTTAAAGCTCCGTGGATATCCAGGTCTGTTTTTAAGCTCCCTGGATCTAGATTTTTTTAAGCTCACTAAATTCAGATCCGTTTTTAAGCTCCCTGGACCCGGATCTGTTTTTTAAGCTCCCTGGATCCGGATCTTTTTTTAAGCTCCCTGTATCCGGATCGGTTTCTTAGGCCAAACCCTGTACGGTACGGAAAAATGAGACAGCTGAGTATAAATTAGTCCTACGGAAAAGTTAATATAAAATCGAGAGAAATACAAAACTTTATGATAATAATTATTTTGTCATATCTGTTCTGTTCAATACTAGTAAACCTATCGTGTAAGAATTCCCATTATTGCACGATTCAGGAGAAAATGTTTCCAATACTGTTCGGTTCCTAGTGTTTAAGAACGCTTATTCTTACACAGGGGGGGGGGGGCAGGGGCATACGAGAGCATTTGTATAGGGGGGGGGCACATTTTGCACAGAAAAAAATGTTGTGCCCCCCTCTTGGCAACATTGTGTCCCCCCCCCTTAAAAAACCCCTTTTTAAAAAAAAATTATACCTTTATAAACTATGTAAACTATTCGATTATATACACACTTCCAAATTATATCTTAAACTCGATGAAATAATCTTGATGCATTCTCTAAGATTATCATATTCCATTTTTTATTTCAATCTTTATGATTGAAAATGAGAAGGATTTATCTATTTTATTTGTTTAGTGATCTGGAGAAGTTTGTGGAGAACTCTTTAGATATGTATAGACACGAGCTAGCACTGATCCTCTACCCTGTGTTCGTCCACATGTACCTGGAGCTCGTCTACAACCAGCACGAGGGCGAGGCCAAGAGGTTCGTGGAGAAGTTTGGTTCCATCCAGGAGTGTTACTATCAGGAGGACATTAAGAAGCTCTCCTTCGTAACCAAGCGTGAGCACATGAAGGGGAACGAATTAATGGATAACTTCAATACGAGTCAGTTTACGGTTAGAATGTCACGTGATACATATACCCAGCTCAGGTGAGAAAATCTATTAAAAATAAAGATAAAAATAGCTTTAAGAAAAATCATATCCAACACAGAGTTCATCCGAGTCTTCAGAGTTATAGAATATCTTACAAAAAACATATTTAGACATACTTACAAAAAACATATTTAGACATAGTTTAAAAATATTTTTTCTTTCCTTGTATATTCCTTTTTTTCATCAAATGATGTTTTTTTATGATATAATTATTTTAGACAACAGAAGAAACATCTTTCTGAGAAGCAGCACACACTTCTCTGGAATGTTATCCAGGAGCATCTTTACCTAGACGTGTACGAGGGTTTACCCAGGAGCAAGAGTCAGATTGATTCTACTGCCGGAGCAATGACCGGAGAAGCAAACCGTCAGGCAAACCGTGCCAAGGTCTACTATGGCCTACTCCGAGAACCGGATGTAATGCCTTTGCCGCAGGAGGAGGAAGAGGAACCAGAGATGGACGGAGACAAACCTAAAAAGAAGAAAAAGAAGGAAAATATAATTCAGAAGAAATCCAAATCAGATCCCAATGCCCCCATAGCGACTAGAATGCCCTTTCCAGAGTTGCGCGATTCAGATAAAATTGAGAAAGCGCGCGCGCTACGTGAAAGTATGAAGCGCGCAAACTTAGGTCCGGACAATATTCCATCTATCTGCATGTACACTCTGATGAATGTTTCAGCAAGGGTTACAGCTGTAGGAGTATCTGAGGACAGTAGTATGCTGGCAGCAGGATTATCAGATTCCAAGATTAGAGTTTGGTCTCTCCTCAACCATAAACTGAGGAAACTCAAACCTGCAGAGGCTCTGAAGGATATAAACAGAGAGGCTGAGGATGTTCTGCACAGGATGTTGGACGACTCTACAGCGGAGTCTAGCAAAGAGCTGATTGGGCACAGTGGACCCGTCCTAGGGGTTTCTTTCAGTCCGGATAAAACCCTTCTCCTCTCAGGTAGCGAGGACGGAGTTGTCAGACTCTGGAGTTTACAGACCTGGACCTGTCTCGTTTGCTACAAAGGTCATATTTTTCCGGTCTGGGATGTTCAGTTTTCTCCTCTCGGATATTATTTTGCGTCCTGTGGTCATGACCGAACTGCCCGACTTTGGACGACGGAGCAGGCACATCCACTTCGGATATTTCAAGGACATTTCTCCGATGTCGATTGTCTAGCTTTTCATCCTAATTCAAACTATATCGGAACCGGTTCAAGTGACCGCAGTCTACGGATGTGGGACTGTGTGACCGGTAGTTGTGTCAGGTTTATGACCGGACATAAGTCCGCAGTTCTCTGCCTGGCCTTTTCACCAGATGGTAGGTTTCTCGCCTCTGGTTCAAGTGATCTCCGGGTTCTAATCTGGGACTGTGCTTTCGGTCATCTTCTAGCTGAGCTGGGTCATCATACTCAGCTTATCTCAGGGTTAGCATTTTCCAGAGAAGGAACAATTCTCTCCAGCTCAGCAATAGGTAAAAAGATCAATAATTTGTTTCTTGTGATTTTCAATTAATAAATATTTTTATATTTAGATTCAACGATTGCATTGTGGGATTTTGCCAAGTTGATGAATGAGAGTTCTCTTGAAGAAGTAAATGTTACTCACAACCCTGATGTGAGACGAGACACTGAAAACCTATTACTAGGAAGTTATAGAACCAAGAGTACTCCAGTCTTGCATTTACACTACACCAGACGAAACCTTCTCCTAGCTGTTGGACCACTAGATGCGTCCTAAACCTCGTTTTTCTATGTAAATAATAAAAATACTGTTTCTATCGGAATTGCTTTAAACCAATTTCAGATAAACATGAGTAAAGAATGTTTTTTACGAAGTTTAGACGGATCTCATCCCGACCTCCTCCTGGAGGACGGAGTTCAGCTTGAGGTTGGCCGAGGTCCTAAAACCAAGATAAAAGATTCTCGGTGTAGTCGAGTCCAAGTAGTTCTTATAGCTGATTATGTATCTAGTAGTGTTTTGTGTACTCAACATGGTGGTAATCCGTCCTGTGCTCAGGGCACTCTTCTTAAACCTGGTTCTAAATATACTTTGCATCACAAGGATTTATTAGAACTTCGCCAGGGTCAATTTAAATATAGTATTGTTTTCAACCCTCCCCCAGCCCCTGGAGAATCTGAGACTGTTTCTAAACCAGGAAAAAGAAATTTATCCGAGGATTCATCTCTAGGTTCTCAAAGTGAATCCAAGAAACCAAAGACGATTGTCAGCTCCGGATCAAGTCCTTCCTGGTTCAGTCCTGAGCGGGGATATGTCTTTTCGTCAAAGGTTCAGTTTTATCTTTACAGCTTAATAAACATATGTTTAAACATGTAGTTTTGCAAAACTAAAGCAGTATCTTAGAAATATGCTATGCTTTATTAAACGTTAATTAAATAACAGAGAAAGAGTTTATTAAATAATTATAAATTGAGAAAGAAGTTTTTCGCCGGTCTTAAATAGTGTGCTGAATAGTTTTAGTAACACATTTCTGAATTGTCTTTTTTTTTACATATTTATTAATATTTTTTTTGAAAAGGTTTCAGATTGAATTTGGAAATTGAATTAATTTTGTGGATAAACTTATTAAAAAGGGGGAACATCTGGCAATTTGATGTCTAAATTTTTTCATATTTTTTCCCTAAATTTTCGAAAATCATTGTCTGCGATTCTTTAAAACAGAAAAACCTGATAAATTTTCTATAATTTCCCCATACAGTGATAACTTTTAAAATAATAAGTTTAGATCTAATAGACCCTGGGGAAATGTGTAAATATATTTGTTGAATTTTGTAAATTGAACTACAATCCAAATTTAAACGCCAATTTTTTTTTCATGACGTTTAAAAAATTGCATGATTCATGGATTATTATGGACCTCATTAGTCATTATGTTTCTTTATAATTTTTGCATATTTATTTTTAAAGCATTGAGTATCCTAAAATAATCGATCTAATTTCATATCTTAAATATTGATTTTTATTTTGTTGGTAGAACGGATTTGAATGGATGAAAGTATACAACGGGAAGATGATATCTATGAGAACTACGGAGTGTAAGGATCAGGAGAAGATTGCTGCATTTGATCTTGATGGAACTATTATCACAACACAGTCAGGAAAGGTTGGATATATTTCTCAGGCTGTAGTTAGAGCATAAATGTATCCGCGAATAAAGGAAGATATTTTTTTTAGAAGAGAGTTAAATACTAATATATTGAATGCCATTCATAAATGTTATTAAGATTTAGCCTATATTGGTATGAATCTTTCCTTCCAAAAATTAGTTATACTTTTCATCAAGTGCTTATGAACCCTAGTCTGGATCAGAGGTGTACACAGGGGTGGGGGAGCTATGGAAGCTCAGTCCCCCCGCCCTGGATAAGTGAAATCTAAGGTTTCTAGGGGGGTTTCACGGCCCTATGGGTTCTTAGCCCCCCCCTGGAATAAAAAATAAAGCCCCCCTTGACAAATTTCTCTACACGCCCCTAGTCTGGATAACACAGTATCTAGAATCTAATAAAAAATAGACTATTTTGATAAAGGTGTATTTTTTGTTTAAACATCATTTTGCTGCTGAGTTTGAAAAAAGATTATGTTTACGGTTGGAAAGTAAGAAAAAATAACGGTATACTAAATTTCCCTATACTATATTTATAAGCCTGATTTAATTTGATTTGATACTTTATTTTGAAATTTAAAAATCTGGTTTAAAAATTATTTTTTATTTTTTTATTCCAGGTTTTCGCGACCGACAAGAATGACTGGAAGATATTATACCCTGAGATACCGGGGAAACTAAAATCTCTTTATAAAGAGAATTATAAAATTGTATTTATCACGAACCAGGCCGGAATATCCAGGGGAAAGCTTAAGGAAGAGGATTTCCAGGAGAAGGTCGAACGGATACAATCCAAGCTAGGAGTTCCGCTCCAGGTCATCTGTTCAACCGCAGGAGGAGGATTTTTCCGTAAACCTCGACCCGGAACCTGGTTCTGGCTGGAGCAGGTTGGGAACAACAAGGTGGAGGTGAACAGGGAGGAATCCTTCTATTGCGGGGATGCTGCAGGACGTGAGCAGAACTGGAGCGGAAAAAGGAAGAAAGATTTCTCCTGCTCGGATCGCCTTTTTGCTCTGAATCTTGGTTTGAAGTTCTACACCCCGGAGGAATATTTCCAGGGCCAAGCTCCGACAAAGAAGTTTGCTTTGCCAGGGTTCGATCCAAGGACTCAAACCGTAACTTCTCTCCTGGAACCTGAAACTGAAGAGCTTGTTAGCAAATCCCAGGTTTTGTATTTTTCTTTTTTGACTGTATCGGTCGAGAAGATCCATATGATTTAACTTTAAAAATATTTTTAATTCAACACTGGGATCTTCACAGGTTTATGAAAGTAGGGAAGGTTTAGGTCTTTGCATGAGATGAATTCTGACAATTATCCAAGAAAAAATTAGTCTTTGATAAAGAAAAATCAGAACTTCATCCGCCATACAAAAATCCCTGCTTTTTTTGAGAGAAATATTTGTTTTTAACATTTTTAATAATTAGGAATTGATTTTGATGGTTGGAATCCAGGGTTCGGGAAAATCTCACGTAAGCAATCTACTGGAGTCCAAGGGATATTTAGTAGCTAGTAATGACAGGTAAGTCTTCTTCTAGATTTAAATCGATCGTGGCCGAATTTAAAGAATTTGAGCGGCGGTTTTAATTCAAGGCGCGGCTTAAATATGGTTTTTTCCACTTAAAATTGTATCAAATGTTTCAAGATTTAAGTCGGCGCTTAATTTAAACCGGGTTTTGGCAGATTTAAACCGCGGCTCAAATTCTTTAAATTCCATCTCGGCTATCATTAAACTAGTAATGATTTGGCAGGTGATCTAGTAAATACTAATTAAATACTTTTTTAACAAAGTTGTTAGAAAATGCGAAACCTATTAACAAACAATTACAAAGGGTTTAGTTGGAAACGTTATTCTGTGAAAATTATAACTTTCTGGTCGTAAAATATGGATCAAGATGATCATAATAAACTGAAACGATTTCCTAATAATATAAAGGCGATATGTTAAAGATAATATTAATATTTGGAGTGGGCCTTTATATGATATTGAGTTAAGCTTGGTAACTTGCGAAGTGGAATTGAAAATTTTAAAGTTAAGAGTTTAATTGATTAGATTTAGAAGAATTTATTTTTGACAAGTGTCAGCTGACGAACCAGCAGATTAAGCGATCTTCAAACGTCCTCCTTTTTTACGATTTAGAGATCAGTTAATCTCACGTAGTAAGGTTACGATTTTAACTCATTCCAATCAGTTTAATTCCGCGAATCTGAAATTTCTCCGCACTGTTCTGATTATACTAGTTTAGGTCTGGAGGTAAAGAGAAGACTCTACGAATAGTACGGGATGGTCTTAACCACGGCAAACGGATAGTTGTAGATAACACTCATAGGTAACTTAGTAATTTTCAAAAATTTAATGAAGATCGAATTTTGATGGAGACAAATATTTGAAATTTTGATCATTCATAAACCTACCCTGTGGTCACGTGATGTCCCACAAAAATTTGGGCCCGATCGGTTCAGCCGTTTTGACGTTTATCGGATACAAACAAACAAACAAACACCCAAACAGACAGACAAGCCAAATTTATATATAGAAGAATTCATGTACTAGGGATAAAGAGTCAAGAAAAGACTACATCAATCTTGCTCGCAATGCTCGCGTTCCGATCAGATGTTTTGTCATGAAAACTAATCACGATCAGGCCAGGTTAGTCAACAAAACATTAATCAGTAAGGACCATAACTTTGAGATCGAATTCAAGGTAAAATAAATGCTTTTGGCTGTGTAACAAGCAAGGGGCAATGTAGATGAAAAGAGGGGATGGAAATTTACCGAAAAAACGTAACTAGGGGAATACAATTTGACTTGACAAAAGGGGGTAGGATTACTTGAAAAAGGGGAGGGGGTGGGAAGGTAATTTCTTTTAAAAACATAATGTTAATGTTTTACTTTCTCCTCTTAATCAGGCACAATAATGCGTACAGAGAGTTGGTGGACTCTGAGCACACCAAGATCAACGAGATGTTGTTCAACAGCTACAGGAATATTTGCAAGATTTGTTCCTTCAAAGATTTTTAAAATCAATATATTGATCTAGAAATTTATAAAACACTCCTCTTTTCGGCCTTAGAATTTTATTTTCTTGTCAATGTATATTTTAGAATATTGATTGATTGATCACCGCTTATTTATTTAAGCGGCTGAGTTGAATACATTAAATATTAGCAAAATTTTAAAAGCAGAAATTTTAAAATCTCAATTTAGAAAATTTACTTGTTTTTTAATGTCTCATTTGAATTCGAAGAGACCTGAATTGTGAAATTAATTCCAAAATTTAACTAAAGGTTATAAATCTAAATTGAGATTGGGACATAAACGAAAAATGTAAAGAATCGAAAATTTTTTGAATAATTTGCATGCAGAAAATACGGGGTTCTTTAAGTATTCTGAATGTATATTAGCGTTAAAGCTTCACAATAATCCAACATATGACATATGGGGATCCTAATTACGTACCAATTAGGTACCAATTTAAGTTTATAAATGGCATATCTTGAAATATCTTGAATACAGGAGTAAATACGAAGAACCGTCCCTCTCTGAAGGTATTACAGGGATTGTTGGAGTCAACTTCGTTCCATCTTTTCCTACAGAGGACTGTCGAACTCTCTATAATATGTTCCTTTTGGAGAAATAATATTTAAAACACACTGTTCCATTGAGACCGTTAGGTTAAAAGTCGTGTCACTCGAATGAAACCTTTTGCAGTAGATACATTCATGTCTAGAGATATCATAACAACCAATTTTAAAATCTGCGCTGCGTGTTAAGATGGTTAAAAATCACTTTTTTTATTTTCGCGGATTTTCTCACTTTTTTACAAGAAATAAATCAACAATGTATCCGAATGCATTTAACAAAATGTNTTAGATTATCTCCAATCTTTAACACCAAAATAAACCCTTAATACTCGAAAAACTTATCATTTTCCGCAAGAAAATTCTTATATAAGCCTTATGTTAATTTTCAAAATGATTCATTCTAATGAAATTTTCTAATTAGTGCCGAAAATCTTAGTTTAGACCCGTTCTCGGTCTAATCTGAAGTGGGACACTCTGTATTAAATATGCAATATGTCAAACAGTCATCACAAAATAGTTTAAATAATCAAAAAATAATTCACATATAGACATATAAATAATTCTACTGACCAAATGAAGCATTTAATAGCTCAGATGAGAAGAAAAGTAGTTCAAATGAGCAAATTACAATCAAGTTCAAATTAACCAAAACATAACTTTCAAATGAGCAATGAGCAAAAAAATAATTCAAATGAATCAAAAATTGTTCAAATGAGCAAAAAATAGCTTTCAAATGAGCAAAAAGATAGTTCAAATGAGAAAAAATTAGATCAAATAAGTAAAAAAAGATAGTACTCAAATGAACCAAAAAAATATTTTCGAATGAGCAATTATTTTAACTATATATGGTAATGTTACATCGTCTATACGCAACATCCCCCCTACTGAACTTCTGACCTACTAACTTTCCGACCTACTGCAATATCGGACCTACGCCAGCATACTGCAAAAGGTTTCATTCGAGTGACACGACTTTTAACCTGACGGTCTCAATGGAACAGTGTGAAAATTGTGTTTAAGAAAATGTGATATTCTTTTCTGATAATAAATTTGATGACATTTTTTCTTCTCCAGGATGATTTCAAGGTTGTTAGATGTATCATGGATGAGTTAGAATGGTGGATCCGCATTTAAGCTTCTGCCGTTTGAACTATCAAACATTTGAACTTTGAAATATTGTTCATTCTAACTTCTAACTTCTGATAATGATGTCATTTCCTGTGATTCAAACAACACATTTTAACTATTAAATATGCCATAGGTCAAACAGTCGTCACAAAATAGTTTAAATGATCAAAAAATATTTCACATATAGGCATAAAAATAATTCTACTGACCATATGAAGCATTTAATAGTTCAGATGAGAAGAAAAGTAGTTCGAATGAGCAAATTACTTTCAAGTTCAAATTAACCAAAACATAACTTTCAAATGAGCAAAGAATAATTCTAATGAGCAAAAAAATAATTCAAATAAATCAAAAAATTGTTCAAATGAGCAAAAAATAGCTTTCAAATGAGCAAAAAAATATAGTTCAAATGAGAAAAAAAAATAGTACTCAATGAACCAAAAAAAATATTTTCGAATGAGCAATTATTCTAACTATATATTTTTGTTCATTTGAACTATTTTTTTGCTTAGTAAAGTTTTGGTTTTGGCTAGATTAACTTTTGGAACAAAGACGACCCAAATAATGCCGTAAGATTTTCTGAATCATAAAATTTTGCGCCACTGCAGTGTATACACTGTAACACTTTGCAGTTCATACAGTTCATTCAAACTACAAATCAACCTGTTTGTCATCTATTTAAACTACATTGTACTGCAGTTCTTGTTAGGTTAGTTTTTTAAGATTCAATAATGATTTTTTTGTGTATTAATTATAATGCCGTTGACCCTTTTATAACGCGGTTACTTACAACTGCAAACTGATAAATTTCTAATATGAATTTGTGAGCAGTTGAAAACCGGTTTTTACTTATATAATTCAGTTCTTTTGATAGTTCGACATATATATATATAGCTAAGAACTAGAAGGAAGACGCTATTTGTGCCGTCGTTTTTACATGCGGAACTAGGTCCAACTCCTCTAAATAAAAAAATACCGATCTTGTAGCATCTCCGGGCCGCGGTGTACCCTTCATTCGTTCGAAAACATTCAGACATAATTCCGTCCTCATTTGCCTCTTCCCCTCCTGTCAAATGTGCATAGTAAATCTAAATCGTATATTCTAATTAATATGCTGAGTCAAGTTTGATGTGAAACGATAGGTTTAGACATTTTCTTGGTTGCGGTTTAGACAGACACAGTGGCTGAACACTGGCTAATGGGTAGGGCGCGGTGCCTTAATGATTTGTGAATATCGAGATTTCTTTTAACTGGACATCGTTTAAGTATGGGTGGAGAAGGTAGGGGTGGCTGCTCTCAGGGTTTGGAGTATATTAAAACGGGTATTTCAAATCAAAAATTGTATAAAAAAGGGACTGCTACCCAAAAATCGTATACTAGGACGGACTCAGCTATTTTGATTAACCAAACTGACGACATTTGGTTTAGCTTATACATTAAACATTATTGTTAATTGTAAACAAAAAAAAAATCCTTTTTTCGCTAGATATAATGGCAGCAATCAATTAAAGATTTTTTAAGCGAAAAATTGTTTTTATTCTGGAATAAAACTTGGAAATAAGATAACGTATAAAAATATTGAGATGTATTAGACCAGCTCAAATAAAACCTTTATGTATCTAGCTAAATAAAATAAATTTTTGTTTACTAGAAGCATATCTATAAGCGGGCCGTGGCTTAAACAAATGTCGTCAGTAGTTTGGCTAATGAAAACTATATGATCTCCACAGGCTATTTGGACTGAAATTTACGATTTTTTTCTGCAAATATCTGAACGAAGAGAATATAAAATGGTCAGCAGTGCCTTTTTTATTTTCGGTTTAAACGTAGTCTTTTTAAACCCCTTTTCAAAGAAGGTTGGATAAATTTTCACATTTTACTCAAAAACCTGGGAGCAATTCCATAACGCCCCGAGAGCAGCCACCCTCGGTGGAGGACCCAAAAATGTTTTACGACGATCAGACTTGATATTGAGATAGGGGATTTTAATTAATTTTCTTACATTGATGAATTTCAATCTTAAGTCAAATAACTCTCCTCACGTTAAACTACATTTGTGATTTACAGTTTTATTTTTACTAAATATTTCTGTAGGGAGAATACAGATATCAAGTTGATCCTAGAACATGCGTTCTCCTGGGAACAAGCTTCGCAAAGATTTCAAAGACGTTTGATGATTCAGTTAAAAATGAAAAAATAAGGACTTCAGTGCAAACTACTGCCATGCCGACAAACAGGGAGATTAGAGAGATGAAGAGGGTGGCAATGGCGGAAAAAAGAATAGCCAGGGAGAGAGCTAAGGAATTTAAGAAAATGCTAAGTCAGCAAGGCCTGGTAGAATACAAAGGAGAAATAATCCCAATTCGCGAAGCCAGGAAACTCTGGGGTCAGGAAGGGGCTAAACATGGATGGAAAGGGGCATCACACGGATGGAAGGGAGCCACGAATGGAAGACTGGGGGCTAAACATGGACATAAAGGTGCAAAGTATGGACATAAAGGTGCTGAACACGGACTTAAAGGTGCTGAACACGGACTTAAAGGTGCTGAAAATAGACTTAAATCTGGATGGAAAGGTTCAGAGAATATAGGGCATGGAGTTGGCCACGATTGGATTCCGGGAAGGAACACTGAACAGCTTCTTGGCCACTGTATTGGCGTAGACTATGACGATGGTGAAGATGAGTCCGGTGGTGAGCGTCCTAGTTCATCAGATGAGGAACAGGGCAGTACAGCACAGAAGTACACGATTCCTGGTAAATATGTTAATGATCAGTGAGTATCAGATTACATGTGACTGTTAGGTGTACAATATTTAGCTAAACTTATATGATTGACGCGTGTTTCTTTTTGCAGAAAAACGATTATTTATATATTATAATACAAATATATCCGTTCTTCCAATCTAAATTATTTTCGCCTGTAGATGTTGAATGTTTGTAATGTTTATGTTAGCACTGGTAGTTGTATTTTATTATTTTTCTTCCAATATGCGTGCGTGAAGGTAAACCTAACCGGTATATATTTTGTCTCTGTTTAAACCGACCACAGATCAATTTCCATAATTGATTAATATCTGAGTATTAACAAGTCTTAATTATTTCTTTCTTCTTGATTTACCCTGCCAACCTGTTTTTTTAGCAATAGAGAGAATAGATTTTGATAATAATCTGCATGAAGGAACTTAGTTTTAATCTGTACGATAATAAAATGTTCTTATTATTCTAGTGTTGCCCGAGGGTGGACGTGAACAAGGTCTTAGGATGGGAAAGAGGAAGAAGAGCCAAGAGTTCTCTGTTCTCTACGAACGAAAGGCGAAGCGTAGTCGATCCTCCATTTTGCAGGAGAACAAGGGTGTTGAAAATCTAAGATCTGAAACTACAAAAAATTTACTTGTAAATCCTGAGACTGGTCAAGTATATGAAAAGCACACCTGCAGTGTCTGTCTCAAGGTTTACGGATCTTTAGCGGGTTTAAACAAACACACTGTGACCCACTCCGTGAAATTAGAACACGAACCTGACGTCAAGCTACCAGATGGTATCAAGGTTATCAAACAAGACCCAGAGAACGTGAGTTATCTAAGATCCCGGAATGAAAATAAGCCCCCGAGGAAACAAGGTCTCCGGGAGAGAAATTCTGCACGAAACTCGCCTTCCCAGGTAATTTAAAGAATTAAACCAGTGCTTAGGATCCATTTAATTTTGATGCGGATCCGGATCCTGGATCCGCATTGGAAAAATTGGATCCGGATCCAGGATATTTCTTTAAGATTTACTGATTTTTTTAACATAACATAATTTTCAAAGTGTTTGTTTTATTTTTTTCGCTTATTTTTATCCTAAAACTTGATGAACCATTCAGAAATGAGGTAACTTTTACAATCTCTTATTTTTCAAAAGTTCAGAGTTGGGTTTTAGGAGTAATTGTAGTTTTTGGTTTATATTTTACCCCTTGGATTCGGATCCGGATCCAGGAAGCCAAAATCTTGCGGATCCTAAGCACTGAATTAAACTATTAAAAATGGTAAAAATATGAAAATACTTATTTTCAGGATAACGAAGCAAAACATAATTGCGATCTATGTAACAAATCATTCTCTCGTCCCAAGTATTTGAAAATGCACAAAGAAGCGAGTCACCTAGATGAACCGATAGTACCGGTCACGTGTCCAAAATGTGATGAATTATTTCTCTCCAAGGTTAAGCTTGACTCCCACCTGTATGAGGAGCACTTTAAAACTGTCCCGGAGAAGGATATGTTTGGTCCGAGCTGTGGACGCTGTATGCATATATTTGATACTAAACTTGAGCTTGTTCTTCACTATGTAGAGTGCCTGGAGAAGGTTCCAGAACCTAGAACTTATCCTTGTCAGTGTGGAAAGGAATTCTCAGCTCCGAGGTTTCTATCTAATCATTTTCTTAATTGCAAAGCAAAGGGGGACCAGGAGAACAAGACTGTTCAATCCGTCAGTTCCTCTCCGACCACTGAGTGGGAGTGTGATGCGGATAATTGTGGAAAAATATTTGGCGAATTTATCAAATTTAAAAATCATTTATACACTCACTCCGAGATACCCTTTTTCTGTCCTAGTGAGGGGTGCAAAGCAGGGTTTACGATTAAGGATGGTTTCAAAGAGCACAATAGAAAAGAACATAACTCCAAGCTCAAACTATATTCATGTGTAAGCTGTACTGAAGAATTTTCCTCCCAGGAGGATCTAATGATCCATGCTGAGCGAGAACATGAGGACGATGATAGTTTTGATGTTGTTGGAGAGCATGGAGATATTAATTCTGATCATCCCTGTAAACTGGACAAATCTGAGTCCGAGCTTGTAACTCCGAGTGAACCATCTGGAACCCTGACATGTGATTTATGCGGAGAATCCTTCTACCGAGAAAAACAATTGTTAAAACACATGATGAACCATGACATCGATATTTTGAGTTGTCCTGTGCAAAAGTGTACCAGATATTTTTGTAAAAAGGAAACCTTTGATGAGCATCTAGCTGAGCATACGACAGAGAAGGATTTCCTGTGTACAGCATGTAATTACCAGTGTTATAACTTTAGACAGCTGGAATATCATCTCAACTCCGGGCATAAGCTCAAACCCAAACCTGATGAATATACTTCGGAGACAAATCTAACCTGTCCGTATCCGGGTTGTATGAAGAGCTTTGTTCAAGAGAAATGGTTGTACAAACACAGGAAAACAACGCATTCCCAGTGGGATTCCGACGATGAAAGCTTGGAACCAACCGTGCACATTGTAAAGACAACAAGGGGAAGGAAGAGCCGAGAAAGCAAGAAACCGGTGTATACGAAAATAAAGGTAACAGTTATTCTATTTTGTAGGATAAAGATTAAAGAAGGTGCGATTATTTTGAATATTTGTGTAAAGTTCAAGTTGTTAAATATTATAGATATAAAGGAAAAATATCATATGGCATTTTACTTTATAACTGACCCTAGAGTAAGTCTTAAATAGATTAATCTTAATAACTTTAATTTGTTTATTAACAGACGGAGAGGAAAAGTATTGAAGCTGAGAGTTCTAGTGTTGAGATTAAGAAGAATGGATGCTTGAGAACAATTGAAACAAATATTCAAGAAGAAGGTGAAAAGGAAATAGAATTCTTCAGTTCACGTGACCAGGTCGGAGCGGATAAGTCCAGCAAGAACGGAGAGAATATGGAGAAGGATGGTTTACAGATGATCAGTATTGTGGACTACTCTAACCATGGTTTAGAACAGAGTGGTTCAGAGCAGGCGGATTATGTGATCGTCAACGCAGTTTTCGAGGTATATTAATTAGTAATTACAGATATTTCAGTCATGTTAGTCATGTATTAGTAAAGAACATTCAAGACGGTAGTATGGAAGTAGGATATCCCTAAAAGTCTTATTCAATTATTCATATATATATAGTTGTGTGCCACAAACAAGAAAATCTGGATTTTCTTGTTCTTTGAATTAAAAGTTCAGAGAATATATTTGATCAGAATGGAGAAGGTGCAGGATGCTCCTCCTATGATGATATTGCTGCTGAAGAACCAGCAATCTCCAATCCTGGAAGCCGGAATATAAAGCTGGAGGAAACTAGTCTACTCCAGGATATAAAGCAGGAAAATAGTAGTCCTGCACCCTGTCTGTCCAGCTATCCTCTGCAACCAAATATGAAAATTAAAGAAGAAGTCACAGATCCCATGTATCACTTGGTAAATGTTTTATTTAAAAGAATTTCTTCATGTCTGGAATTTTCTTCTTCCATGAAATTATCGTTTTAAAAAGATTTGGGAGTTAATGAATAAAGATTAGGGTATTTGAGTACGGGTAGTTCCATTTCTGGATAATTAATTAATTAATTAATAATTTAATTAATAATTAAAGAACTCTGCATGCTAATTTTCATGTCACCTCTTTACAAACTTTAATTATGATTTAATCATTCTTTTGATGGCCCCAAAAATAAGAGTTATAGCGCGCTTTAAGTTGATGTGGGGCATTCTGTGTATACTAATAAGCAATAGCTTTGTTTTTAATATTTTAAAAATATCTGAGCAGTTTACAAATTTTTAAATTCTAAACGTTTTGCTTTCATTTAAACTTATAATGCAAAACAACGAACCTAAAACGATCGTTTTGAATTGATGGTTTTTTGTTGAGTTTTTTATTGATATTTTTCATAGGGTAAATATTCTGCATAGTTTTATAAAAGCAAACTTTTACAGAAAACAAATTTGAAATGTAGGATCCTTTGTCGTGCCTTTTACGATTCCGTAAACCAGTGCCTTGGATTCGGATCCGGGTCCGTTGGATCCGCAAGATTTTGGCTTCCTGGATCCGGATCCGCAAAAATATGCGGATCTACGGATCCGGATCCCCATCAAAATTAAATGGATCCTAAGCACTGCCGTAAACTTAACAAGGGTTAGGAAACGAATTAAGATATTGCCCCTTAATACCCGTATATATAATCATATATACTGTTCTGTGTTTCAGTTGATATCCCGGAATGTGTGTCCTGAAATAGGTGATTTCTCATCCATGTTTGGAATTACAGCGCAGTCTATGCTGGATCTGAAGATACCCCGGAAACTGAAGACGGTTAGTTCGAATTCTTCGAATTATGATTTTTATTATGCGTGTTGGGTCAGTGCTATCATTTAATTTCGTTATTTTTTTTTTGTTATTTTAAAAGTTCCAAAACATTTTGAGAAGTTCAAGTTTTACAAATTATAAAACTGTTTATTTTAAACAATTGCTCTTTTTGCACTATTTCAAATTTGAACCCTGAGAGAAAATATTTTCAAAAACAAACTAAAAAACTAACCAAATTAAGTTTGAAAATTGTTTTGATTTTTGTATGCGCTAATTTTTAACTTGGATCCTGACTGTTAATCCACGAATGTCACGAATATTTAGATTTAAATATGTTAAAAATTGAAAAAATGGAAGTATTTTTATCAATATTTTGGTTTAAGAAACATTTTCTGAAGTTGTTGTTCTAATAATAATCTACCCTAGGATGAGGACAATATTGGGAAGGGATTAGCAATAGATCTTCTCCATCTTACATCAATTGGGAACCTACCTAATACTATACTAGCCAGGTAGGGGTAGCAATACATATTCACTTTATCTATTTCATATTTTTGATATGTCTGTCTGTATCCAATAAAAGTTTTTGTATAACGATAAAAATGACGACTTTCAGAACAATTATTAAACGCTAAAATTGTTTGGAACGGGAGCGCGAAGAGCCCTGTACGCCTAGTATATCTTCTGCATATTACTACCAGGCCTTCAGGCCTCTACTTGCCCTATATTCTTTGTACAGTGTTGGCAACTTTTTATTTGCGAATTTTTTTCAGGGTTGGAAAAACCTGGGTTTGAAAAACAGCTCTGTTGGTTTTATTGGGGTTTTCTGAGCTTTTTTGTATTTTTCTTTTTGAAAGTAGTTAAAACCTACTAAAATTCATAATATTTCATTATAACAAGACTATTTAAGCAGTAGATAAACTTTTTAGTTATGAAAAATAATATTATTGTTATGATAAGGGTTTTTAGATTCTTATCTTATCTTATTGTTGTGATGATAGGCTATACTCATATATAAATACTATTCAAAAACAATTATATCACCTTCCATATTCATAACTGCAATTTTTGATATTATAGTTCTACAAACAAACTAATTCTATTTTCTTACTTGTATACATATTTCTGATTTGGGGTGGGGCTACTCAGATTAATTGGTAGATATTTATATCCGCATCATCGCTCAAGAAGGAAGACAACTGTTTAATTCCGAAAAACATAATATTACAAAGGGATTTTATATCCTTGTTCTATCGCATCAAGTTTTGAAAACTCTGATGTAGTTCTGTGTATCTTCTTGGGGTTTTCAATATCTTTCTAACACCAGAAACCGTCTTGAAGTCCAGAGTGACAAGGTTGACTACTTTAATTAATAAAATATTTTTTTGAAATAACTAAATATTCTAACAATATTCATTTTGTTAAGATCATTGGTTTTTAGTGTTAGAAAATGTGTCAGTTTTAGTGCTGTGAACTCCTAAAAATCAATACAGTTGATAGTAGACTTTATCTTGAAGAAAGAAGTGGGTTTTTTGGGTGGGTTTTTTTGGGCTGGGTTTTTATGCCAACCCTGGAATTTTTAGTATTTAAAAATTATTTTCTCAAAAATGGCTTCATAACATTTGTTAGAACCCTATTTTGAAATTAGCAAACCATATATCTCTATTTCGGGATAATTTAAGTCACCTGAATTTACCATATATGACTGAACTACATATTTAGATATTTTTGAACAGTTCGTTAACGTTAAGACTGCTTTGTGTTCAGGTTTGTATCTGAGTTACTCCCGGTTAGATTTCGTCCTGACGAGTCCGCGTTAAATGAGGACGGATCCAGGAAACTAGCGAATAGGATTTTAAAGCTGAGGATTCAAGCAAGCAGGTTTAGAGCTAAATACCAACAGTTTCCCAAGGTAACTAGAGATAAAATTTAATGGAGAATGGGGGAAATGTTTTTTGATGATCAAAGGGGGGGGGGGAATCTGAAAACCAAGTAATTTTCATTTTTTTAAAATTATTATTTTCCCCATTTCAGGGAGAGAGAGAAACTAACTAAAATTTTGTCTTGATTTTTTTAACACTCTTCTGGAAAAGAGGTTCAGCTTAGTCTACGTAGTTCAACTACTTCTCGTTATTCAATAAATTTAACAAACAAATTTAATTTAGACTTTCTATTTTGGGTTGATACAAAGGCTTTCTTTAAACAATACTGTTTTGAACATGTTTATTTTTATTATGAGGGACCTATTTTTTTTGGGGGGGGGGGGGGGGGGCGTTCAGAATAGAAAGCTAAGTAAGTTTTATAGACGATTTATTCTTGTTTATTTTCAGTATCTGGACAAGTTTTTGGTGGAGAAGTTCTACCCCTTCTCTGAACCTTAATATGAAGAATGGGTTTCTCATGAAAATGCGGAGTGTCATGAACATTTTAAACAGAGTTTAAACCAGAGCAAGCTTAAAATAGATATAATGTAAAACGAGATAATGTTGCTCGAGTGGTGGTTGGTGAACAATCAAATACTAGCCCTGTATATGCTGAATATTATTAGTATTCTCTCCTACTTTTAGACTGTATTTACTATCAATAAGATGCTGATATTTTGAAAAAGGGTTTTGTATAAAATCCCGGAATAAAGACTTTTCCTGATTTTTTGTTGAATTATTGCATCTTTAATCAGCTCAAAGGAACTGTCTTTGTAATTTCAAGTAATCTTCTATTTATATGGGCCATGGGGGCATGTCCAACTCGGAACGGTAACCTTTATTTTAGCAAAAATGTAAACGTAATTGTCTTTTTTTAGATATTAAAATTGATAATTTCTTCAATTGTTTCTGTAAGGGTACCTTTGTTGATTGCACATTAACTGTATTACTGAATTACTGTTTTTAAATCGCCGGCTCAGGTAGCGGTGTTCATATAAATTAAGAAATTATTAACATAGTGTTATATTGATATTTGAACACACAATGTTATCGAGTTTTGAAACTGCCATAAGAACGACTATATGTGCAACAGTCTAGATGTGCTCAAAGAAACAAAAAATATCAAGCTCATTAAATCCATACAATTCAAGCAAATTACATAAGCAATAGCATATATATATATATATATTTACTTTGTGTCAGTTTTCTGTTTGTTTGTTTGTGAAATTGTATCCAATAAACGTAAAAACGACTGAACCGATCGAGCCCAGCATTTTTTAGTCAACTCGAACGGTCAGAGGAGGTTTATAGCTGGTGAAAGTTAAAAAATGTTGCCTGGAATAAATGTAGAATTTTTTTGTTCTGAAAATGCACAAATTTAAACAGAAAATCTGCGACAGTTCGAGAACGTTTAAAAATAGCGACTTTCAGAGTTCTAAGCTAATATTTTTAATAGGTAAGGGAGCGCAAACCGCCCTAAAAATCTAGTATTATTTACTTTGCCTGTCTGCTTGTTTGTATCCGATGAACATAAAAACTGCTGAACAAATCGGGTAGCTCACATAACCTCAGGGATTGTTTATGGATGGTTAACAGTATAAAATTCTAACTTAAACTTTTTTGAAAATGCGCAAATAAATGAAAAATCCACGAAATACGATTTCTCAAGAAAATCGCAGTTAGAAGAGCAACGGTTAACAGCTAATATTGTTACGAGAAAAGAGGCGTGAAGTCTTTATACACTAAGCTTTAAGGGCGCTCTCTTATGAACCATTTTAGCTTTTAACTGTTGCTCTTAAAACTCGCCATTTTTAATAGTTCTTATTTTTTTGCTGGTTTATTATTTTCTGAATAAAAAGGCGCATTTAAAAAACCAATGTCGACATTTTTTTCGGGAACATTTTTTCATCTTTGACGATCCGATCAGGTCGCCCGACCTGATCCCCCTGATCAACGTATATAGAACGCTTGTAGCTTAAACCAATCCAAGTCTCTAAGATGTTCCGAAAAATCTTTTTTCTTGTAAAATTTCTTAGATTTTTTACATATATTGTAAAATAATGAAAGTTATAAACCAATTGTTAATCAATTTGAAAAAGCAGAAGAAATTTGTAAATGCGAAATTTTCATAAACATCCAGTTTTTTTCCAAAAAATTGTATTGTCAATTGTTGGTAACAGCCAATAGATTCCTAAAATTTGGCATTATAAAAAGTATTTTGGAAATAAAGTCGTATCATTTTGTGAGTTTTGACTTTTTTTCTAGGATCCCAGGGATACAGGACTAAATTTACAGTTACAATTTTCTCAAAATTTCACAGATTTTTATTTCCAGTTTTTTTTTCGGAACTTTTTTTTCATTTCCATAAACTCGGAACAATCAATTAAGTCTTTTCTCAACCCTATTACGATGGGGGAACCCCCCTCCCCTGTGGTTTCTTTAAATAGCTTAAAAATGGCTTACATTATAGAACGCTAAAACTTCTTCACTTTTTCAACATCATAATTGTGAACAAATTTTGCTAAAAAGAATTAGGGTGGAGGACGGTCAAGCGGCAGGTCGGTGCAGTTTCAAAAAAAATCAAATGGTTAAAAAAAATTTTAAATTGCTACAGGGCTAAGACTTATATATTTGTAAAGGCATTGAAAAATGGATACAATAACATACTTTTTGAACTTTTTAAAAATCCTCTCTTACTGCACCCTAACCATAAGTTAGAGGTCTAACTTTTTTTAATGAGGAGGCCTTGAAAAGTGGGACTGGGGACATTTATCACTTATCATTGGGGGGGTAGGCCAATCTATATTAGACAACTATAGCCCAATCGGGATAGGGTTACGGTTAATTTGGCAATAATTAATCTCCAAATGAGTCCAAAGTAATTAACAAATAAACCAATCTATATTAGACAACTATAGCCCAATCGGGATAGGGTTACGGTTAATTTGGCAATAATTAATCTCCAAATGAGTCCAAAGTAATTAACAAACTGTCAAAACTGTTTCGCTGTAGAACAAATACGAAATAAATTTGGAAAATAAAATTCATCGTTGCCATAAGTTAAGCTGGAGTTAAGACGCCCCTCAGATTAAAAGTACACTACATTGTACACTGTACAGTACGTAAAGTATACGTACACAACGAACCGGTTATTTGTACGAGCTACAGTCGATAGAAAAGATTATTGTTACAGGTTAAAAAGGTTTAATTCAAAAGTGAAATTGTTTAATTATAAAACCAAAAAGAGATTTAGAGAAGTTTACCAATCTTTTTTTTTGGTAAGTTCTAGTTGTGGCAAGGTTTTTAAGTGAAAATTAAAACTCGAAAAAAAATGAAAGATTTTGTCAAATTTCTGCACAAAGAAACTGAATTCTTGACACAAAATGATGTTTTCTAATCAGGTATATCTTTGCAACTTGAAAGTGTAAACTTTTGATATTTCAAACTCAGAGTATTTGATCTAAAAATTCATAGTTTGAAATATCAGGTGTCTCTAGATATTTGAATTATGCCAACTATGCTAAAATGTATAGAGCAGTAAATTTGTTCAATATTCATGATTTAAATAATAAAATTATTTTTGTGAGATTTGAATTCAGGAATAGAAGTCAGTTAACAACATCGCCTCTGTATTAAGGGTGCTACTAATAATAGATATATATCTTTATTTTATAAAATCAATAGATTTCACTTGTCCAGGGGGCTTAGCCCCCCCCCCCTGAATACGCCTCTGATTCCAGTGTACCCCGCCCGGATCATTAAATACTGGATTTTAATGTTTGTTCAAAGTTAAAAAGATGCTGTTTAATTATGTGATATGCGCTCTAATATTATGAAATCCGCGAAACCATTCTTTCCTTATCCTCGAATTATACCATTTAGATTTATTGTCTATAAATTAAGAGAGAGATTATTTAACGTTCTCCCCTGTTTAGATAAAGAAAGCTATGGGGAAGAGGAAGAGAAAAGATGAAGAAGATCTGAAAGAGATAAGAAGCGAGAAAGATGACAAAGTCGGTAAGATCTCGAGAAAGAGCAGGACTAGAATCGCCGTAAAAAAGGAAGTTAAGAAATATAGAGAGGTCCATGATGACAAGAATAAAAGAAAAGAGACAGATGAAAACCGGAAACTGAAGTTTGCTGGAAAGGATCAACTGAAAATAGAAATATATCGGCAAAGGAACAATTTTATCTCTAAATTTTTTTTAATATTTGCCAGTAAACTATAATGAAATATTTAACAATATATTTTAAATGTCTTCTATTTCAACTTTTAATTGTGGTTTTATCTCCGAACATCTTCTCTTTGTACAGTATAAAACAAAGAACAAAAAAAGTTTGCGGATTTCATAATATTTTTTTGCGCTTTTTTTTGCGCTTTTTCAAAAATGAAAAACTTTTAAACACAATTTTTTTAAATTTTGATCATTCATAAACCTTACCTAAGGCCACATGAGGTCCCACAAAAAATTTGGGCACGATCGGTTCAGCCGTTTTGACGTTTATTGGATACAAACAAACAGACAGAAAGGCCAAATTTATATATAGACTAGCTGCCTGCGTTGCCCGTGAAATTCTTAAAAATCGATTTTTTAAAAAATTTTAATTTTTTATTCCACAAAAAAAAATCAGGCCAATTGGTTCAGCCGTTTGACGGCCAGAGGGAACATATATACGAATATCTTGTTTAATTATTATAGATATATTTTAAGCAAGTAAAATAATATTAATAAAAATGATGATTTGAGTGTCAATTGGTTTTTTTTATAGATTTTAATGATTTTTTAAAATTATATATATCAGTATAAAATGATGTTTTTTATAATATATAATATTAAATTGATAATCTGGAAACTTTTTGGTATCCTATTATAACAACCAGAAAACTCTGAAATAGGGAGACGACTTTTAGAATAAAGTTATTATTTTAAAAGTCTAATGAGCATGAGACGAAGGGAGGAAGGCCAGCCACAACAATTTCTAGTCCGAGCCACATTCTTCTCATTTTCTCGTCCGAGCCACCTCGAAATCCTGGTCCTTCGAATATTATCTTTTTAAAGAGTTCAATTCTCCAAGATCTATTTTCTAAGAATCGGGTCACGTTAGAGCATAAACGAAATATTAAATTTTTGTAAATCGAAAAAGTTTTTAAGTGCAATGTCCTAAAAAATATTTACCTATAATCTAGATGTAGAATGCCGCAAAAAATTCCAAGTTTATAGAACTTCAATCTTTTTTGTTAATTATAACGAAAACCATCGATTTTTTTCGGGTGGTTCCATGGGGAAAATTATAGGCAATGTATGCCAAATATTTTGCTATTTATTTTGTATCACAAAGATTAGCCATTATGGAGGCAGAAGAGATTTAAGTTTCATCTAAATAAAGTTTGACATCATTCTCACGGCTTTGAAGATTTCAACAAGTTGTAATCATTGCAATACTTTAGTCTATCCATATTTTATGCCCTAACGTGGCCTAATTTTTAAAAGATAGATTTTTCTTTAAGAATTAGAAACTTAAAAACATAATAAGCGAAGGACAAGGATTTCAAGGTGGCTCGGACTAGGAAATGAGGAGAATGTGGCTCGGACGAGAAATTGTTGTGGCTGGCCTCCCTCCCCTCAAAAGACACAGCAATTGTGCAGGGTAAACAGACCCATTTCACTAAATTAGTGATTTAATAAGTGCCTAGTAAAACCATTTGCTTTGTAACACCATCAAATCCGCTTAATTACAGCTAAGATGTCGTCTCCCTATTCCATTGTTTTCTGATTATCACCAAAAAAATGTGGAATAAATGTCATATTTGTTTTCTCTTTTATAATTTTTTTTAGAAACATTGCAAAGAATTTCTTGATTTTTAATTGTTATAAATGAAATATTTCTAAAAATGTTGGAGGCACATTTTTAAATAAAAATTAAAATATAAAACCTTTCAATAAGGAAATAAAAAAAGAGAATATTTAAAAATTCATTGTTTTTTGGTTTTCGTAAAATGTTTTTGAAGTTATAAGCTTCTAATAATTATTTGAGATATATTTTTAATCTCTAGTGTTAGAGATGAGACACGGAGAAGATCTAGGTCAAGGACGAGGAAGGAAACCGAGAGGTCGAGATCAAAACCTCAAACCCTACATTCTCATTCGAAACATTGTATTGGAATCAATATACAAAGTCTCTCCACCTGCAACAAGTGCTCCAGTAGCGTCAAGATATCCAGGGATAAATCTCCGTCCTTCAAATTTAAATCTAAACCCAGAACCAGATCTTTACAAGGTATAAAAGAGATCAAGCCTGAATCAACTGTAAAAAAAGAATTATTTTCTGATTCAAAGGAAGTTGCAAATAAGATTAAGAAACCTGTTGATCAAACGAAGATTGAGAAAAAAGATAAATTCAAAACGGTTTATAATGGAAAACTTCCAAGCTGGAAGCATAGTTGGTTCGGAGAGGTTATACATGTTGAAGATATTTCAAGATGTGGACTTATTAGACTTTCTCCTATAAATGGGTTCTCCGTGTACTGTCTATTCTCTGCCCTAAACTTCTGGCCGAAAATATCAGCTGAGGAAACATTCTCTAAGTGTGTTCTGGTCGGCCATCAGTTTAAAGTGAATATCAAGCTGGTCAACTCAAACAACAATATTCCTTACATGGCAACAAATGTTTGGCCAGGTCAGGTCGATGTTCCTCCGAATATTCAAGCAAAGCTTCAGACTCCTATCCAAGCTACCTTACTCACTGTATACGATATGTTTGCTCCAAGCTTAGTCCATCTAGTTCCTAGCTCTAGTGTGAGTAAACCAACTTGTTTAGGTTGCACCGTCTTCTGCCCATTCTCTACCTGTGGGATAATTCTTAACAATGTTTTAATGTTTTGGCAGCATGTTGTTGATGTTCATCTCAGGGCAGAGGTCCTTGAGGAGATGACCGCAAAGCATATTGAGAATGATCATTATCATTGTCCGTTTACCAACTGCTCCTATATATTTAACTTTGAGAGTTTATCCAATGATGCACAGTCCGAGCTTGTTATTGGACACCTCAAGGTTGATCATTTTGATGTTTTTAGTTCTAAACTTGAAACCCGTTTCCCCATCTTCTGCAAGGAAAATTCCTCGTTTATTCAAAGCTTCAGAAGAATTGAATCTGATGCATCCATGTTGAGAAGTAGACAGGTGGGCAGTATTGAGAGAAATAATTGTTATCAAGTCCAATCTATTGGATCTACGCAGTGGCTAGACAAGAATTTAAACAATATCCAAACTGAGAAAGATTATTTCAGGGAGGTTTTCACAGGTAAGGAGGCAATTATTCTCCAATATCTCGATGAAACCTCTGGAATTATGGAGATTGGTAAATGGAAGGCTCCTATGCTGTTCAGCATCAGTCAAATCTGGCTTCACCACCCTGTCATTGGTCTCCATAGGTTCGAGGAACTCTATTGCCATAAAGATCTGACGAAAATGATCCCTATTGGAACCAAGGTTGTTTGCCGAGCTAGAGCTATTAACACCCCTGGAATTAAACTACAAGCTACAGCGGTCTGGATGAGTCAAAATGATCCTCGGAACTATCAAGAAGTGTACAGCATTGAACAGCTCAATCTACAGGTTGAAAAATATATGTTTCAGGTGTTTCAGATTACACCCTCCAAGGAAAGCTTGATCTGTCATCCTCTACTTCATCCTGATTTTATTCAGGCTCCTCTCCAGGGTATTGTACAGGAGCACATAAATTCCAAGTCTGGACTCATAAAACTCTTCTCCGAGGATTCTGTAGTTCTCTTCTGTCTACACCAGCTCAGGATAAAGAATGCAGGATCTAATGATTTCACAAATATTGAGCTTTCTTCGGATTCAGATAAAATATTGAAAAACCTGGTTCCAATAGGATGTGTTGTTACCGTGTATGTTAGACGAATACCAGCACATACCTATTCCCAGCTAAGATACCAGGCAGTGTTCCTGATAAAGGGAATATTTAATAATTCCCCAAACCTCGAGGTCTACCTAGGACCAGAGCTAGGATCAGTCGAGAATATTTATCATACAATGTCAAAGCTCGATGATAGTCATGAAGCGTTCAAGAAATCTGCTTGTTTGTACCTAAACAGTTCTAGGGAGCTATCTCTGGTAGCGGTCGCATTGGATTGCCTGCCAGAGAACTGGAAGGCCTCTGTAGTCCTGGGATTAAACTCTGAGATTGGAATTATTCAGATAAATAAATCAGATGGATCAGATATATCCATCCCAGGTCAGGTTACAACAACCAGATTTCTCTTCGCCATTTTCCATATCAGCGACGTCATCATTTCTCCGCACTTTAAGGGACTCTTGAAACCAATCATTTCGTCAATTATTGGGACTGAGGTAGATCTGAGAGCTAGAAATATTACTTTGTTTGAGCGACCCTCCGAGGTTTTAGTAGAGATTCGGAAAATTGCTCAGCACTCTGGTTCAGATTCTATTCTTACTCTGCAGGCAGTTCAAGTATTTGTAAAACATTCTGCAGAGGAGAAGATTCCTAAGGATGTATCACGACCTACAGTGTTGAGATCTTCTCCTGGCTCCTTCAACTCAAATACAAAAACTCCATTTTTCTGCAGTGAAACTCTTAGATTCAACTTGAACCAAAAGGTTGGAGATTTCTTGAAACTGGAGACTGAAATCAGCGCTAGGAACGTGCTTGTAAGGAACTATTACGAAAATCTACTCACTAACCCTGTTAATGGGACAACAGTAAGGTACGCTAAAGGAAGAGTTATAAAGATCCTCTCTGAGAACTATGGTGTAGGAACGGTTTTCAAAGTAAAAGGAGAGAGAGGTCCCGAACATGCTGAAGTACTGTTTGATATCTACGATGTCTGGGTTGGTTCAACTGTTTGTGCAACGGCAGGGATATCCTTGAAAGAATTACTAAAGCCCGGAGATTATATAAAGTTTCTTTGTCTTCCTGTGGAGCGGGAACAAGTTAACTCACTGGATTGGAATGTTCGTTTTCTGGCAACAAGTATGGTTTCCTCTCTTAACCTTGCAGACCTGGAGTATGTAATTCTTCCTTCCTCGGAGGTTCATAAAATCGAGGACGTTTGTCAAGAGAAGCTCCGAAATTTCCACTCTGTTGTCAGGTATATAGAGAAGTCTGACATGAGCCCTGCTGAGAAACTGATCCTTCAAGAGGTTGAATTTAATTATAAATTGGGGAGAATCTGCAAGCCGATTGAACTTGAATGTGAGAAGACGGTTGTTTGGAAGAAAGGCTACGTCCTAGCACTGGTTGATGATGAATTTGGTATTATCAGATTTGAGAAGAAGGTCGGAGCATTTTACAAAACTTGTCATGCGATCTTCCACAGACAGAGTGTGTATAGAAACATTGACTACCCTGTTCCCCCAGAAATGGCAGAGGGCAAGCTTAGACTCTTCCTGAAACCCGGATATCCGGTTCGATTTAACGGATTCAGAATTAGAAGAGATAAGAATGAAATTGTAGATTTCTTTGCAAGCAGTGTTAACTTTGGAGCTCTAACCAACCGAGAACTCCATGATTGTAAGTTATACATGGAGCAGGATATTTTGAACCTAAACATAGATCCTATCCTGAAAACCTGCAAGAGTTATGTTGCCAGCGGGATTCAATGCTTGACAAATTTCTTGTGTGTTGATTCTGTAGGTGTAGACTATCTCAAGTTGATTAGGGTCGAGTTTCCTAAATTTTTAACTCAGGTTGAGTCCTGTGTTATATACAAGGGATCTGATTTCCTGGTTTTCCAACTTGATTTCGGCAGTGTTACTGTGAGTGCTATACTTCTTTCCAACCCCAACCTTCCTGGAACCAAGGATATTAAACTCACAGAGTTTCCCGTCTCAACATATACCAGGATAGATGCAGTGCTGGTTCATCCTTGTGGTGGTGTTCAATATTTGGTCACAAAAGTACTGCAGGTATAGAGAAGTTTGTAGTGATCAGTTTTAATTAACTTCTTAATTTTATGAAATTAAACCAATAATAATAAACTAATAATAATAACTTCAGGAGGCAGATACTGCTGTTTGTCTGTCAGGCGGTGCTGATTTCTCATTCATTCAGGACAAGAACCTTACTCTTGCATTGGAGCAGTTTCATTCCATCTTACCATCAGTATATCATCTACCCCAGATCTTTAATGGAGCTGATATTGAATCCATCCTACGACCTCTGTTTCCAAGAGAATATGCGAGGAAGGTTATCTCTGAGTACTACTCCCAGCTTGAATCCGAGATCGTTTTCATCAAGAATCTTCTAAACCTCACTGATCCGTCTCTTCAGGTTACTGCAAAAGTAATCAAGCTGCTCCTCTTGTATCTCGGATATATAAGTCTATGCAAGGACGGGTCTAAGTCTCTGCTAAACTTTAACGGAGTAACTATTACGGACGAGTTTAGAGCAAAATTCAGTTCTGCCATTCTACCAATCTCTTGTATCCTACAGTACAGCAGTATTGAGCTCTCCAACCAGTTTCCAGGTTCGGAGTCTCTACCGGAGGGATGGAACACAGAGAAGGATTTTATTCTGCTCCGTGAAGCTGTTACTAATTTCTTCAGCTGGAGATCAATTCTATCCGACGAGGTAAGATAATGAATAAATTATTAAAAAGGCAGACGGGACGGGATGTTTTCTTTGTCTCAGCGTAATTATAACGTGAAGCTTTCTCTCATTATTCGTTTTAATTTAAGATATTTGATAACTTCAAGACAACTTTCCTGATGATATTGATAGCAACATTTTTTTCTTTCAGAAAGTTTATTAACTTGCCAAAAACTTTCTTTAAATCTTTGTGTATAGTAAAACTTCAGAAATTTTATCTCTTACGAAAGAAATTGTTTCACTTCCATTTAAAACATTAAATAAATAAACAATTATAATACAATAATCCACAAGAATTTAACTCTCATTGCACTTTTATAATTCAAGTCTAGAGCTTAAAAGATAATAATTTATATTCTCCTAGGATTACTAAAGTTGATTATTGTTATGTTGCTAAGATAATGATACAATTACAGACCTTTATGTTGAGAGAAGAGATTGCTGAAACCCAAATCCGTCCTAGGCAGGATATTCTCTCCAGGTTCCTCTCATACCTGAACAGGACACTCATCTCACCCAGTATCCATATAGTGGAGGAGGTAAAAACAAAAAATATTTATTAAAGAAAAGAAAGTATGATGTAAATGAGGTCATATTTGCAATTTTGCTGGTATGAAGATAGATTAAAGAGAAAGAATGTATTGTTAAATTATAATAATAATAATAATTATAACTATAATAATAATAATAATAATAATAACAACTATAAGAATAATAGTAATAATAAAAACTATGATGATAATAATAATAATAATCTTTTTTTCTATTTTTGTTAAAGAGGTGGAAGAAGGTTGAGTGTAAAGGAAGTTGACACAACTTTTAAACTCTACGACCAAGACAAGGGAAAAACATGTTTAAGTTAAAAATACTAATTTTTAAAAGTTGG